>NW_024755001.1:0-7950 GCF_018991925.1 Homarus americanus | reverse complement strand
CTCCTGGGGAGTGTCAGAGGTGTACCTGGGAGTGTCTGCAGGTGTACCTGGGGAGCATCAGAGGATCTGGGAGTGTCAGGGGTACCTGGGAGTGTCAGGTAATCATGCTGAGGTAACTGGGAGGCTGGGGAGGAGTACCTGGGAGGCCAGAGGTGTACCTGGGGGAGCATCAGAGGTGTATCTGGGAGTGTCAGGGGTACCTGGGAGGCTGGGAGGTAACTGGGAGTGTCAGAGGTACCTGGGAGGCCGAGGTGTACCTGGGAGTGCACCTGGGAGTGTCAGGTGGGTACCTGGGAGTGTCAGGGTACCTGGGAGTGTCTGAGGTGTACCTGGGAGTTCGAGGTACCTGGGAGGTTCTGAGGTGTACCTGGAGTGTCAGAGGTACCTGGGAGTGTCATGGTGTACCTGGGAGGCCAGGAAGGTACCTGGGAGGCCGGAGGTGTACCTGGGAGGTCAGAGGTGTACCCAGAGTCAGAGGTGCACCTGGGAGGTCAGAGGAACCTGGGAGGTCCAGAGGTGTACCTGGGAGTGTCGAGGTGTACCTGGGAGGTCAGGAGGTGTACCTGGGAGTGTCAGGAGGTGTACCTGGGAGTGTCGAGAGGTGTACCTGGGAGTGTCAGGTGTACCTGGGAGGTCAGAGGTGCCTGGGAGGCCAGAGGTACCTGGGAGGCCAGAGGTGAACCTGGGAGGTCAGGGGAGAACCAGGGACTGAAAGAGGTGTACCTGGGGGTGCTCAGCGGTGCATGGGAATGTCTGGGGTGTACCTGGGAGTGTCAGGTACCTGGGAGAGCCTGGGTGTACCTTGGAGTGTCAGAGGTGTACCTGGGAGTGTCAGAGGTTTACAGTGGGAGTGTCAAGGTGTGTTGGTAGAGTCAGAGGTGCCTGGGAGGTCAGAGGTGAACTTGGGAGTGTCAGGGGTGCCTGGGAGTGTCTGAGGTGTACCTGGGAGTGTCAGGGGTGTACCTGGGAGAGTCAGAGGTGTCCCTGGGAGTGTCAGGTGTACCTGGGAGTATCAGGAGGTGTACCTGGGAGCATCAGATGTACCAGGAGCAGTCAGAGGTGTACCTGGGAGGTCAGAGGTGTTACCTGGGAGGTGTCAGAGGTGAACCAGGGAGTGTCAGAGGAGTACCTGGGAGGCCAGAGGTGTACCAGGGAGTGTTAGAGGTACCTGGGAGGTCAGAGGTGAAACTGGGAGTGTCAGAGGAGTAACTGGGAGTGCAGAGGTGTACCTGGGACTATCGAGGTGTACCTGGGAGTGCAGAGGTACCTGGGAGCATCAGAGGTGTCTGGGAGGTCAGAGGAGTAGGGAGTGTCAGAGGTGAACCAGGGAGTGTCAGAGGAGTACCTGGGAGGTCAGAGGTGTACCAGGAGTGTTGGAGGTGCACTGGGAGGCTGGGGAGGAACCAGGGAGTGTCAGAGGAGTACCTGGGAGTGTCAGAGGTGTACCTGAGACCACGGAGGTGTACCTGGGATGTCAGAGGTGTACCTGGGAGTGTCAGGAGGTGTACCTGGGAGTGCTCAGGGTGTACCTGGGAGTGTCAGAGGTGTACCTGGGAGGCCGGGAGTAACTGGGAGGTCAGAGGTGTACCTAGGAGCATGTCAGAGGTGTACCTGGGAGTGTTGGGAGGTGTACCTGGAGGTTGGGGAGGTACCAGGAGAGGAGAGTACCTGGGAGTGTCAGAGGTGTACCTGGGAGTGTCAAGAGGTGTACCTGGGAGTGGGAGAGGTGTACCTGGGAGGTAGGGGTGTACCTGGGAGTGTCAGGGTGTACCTGAGCAGCCGGAGGTGTACCTGGGAGGTTGGGAGGTGTACCTGGGAGTGTCAGGAGGTGTACCTGGGAGTGTCAGAGGTGTACCTGGGAGTGTCAGAGGTGTACCTGGGAGGCCAGAGGCACCTGGGGAGTCGGAGGAGTGTGTACCTGGGAGTGTCAGAGGTGTGACCTGGGAGTGTCAGAGGTGTACCTGGGAGGTCAGAGGTGTACCTGGGAGGTCAGAGGTGTACCTGGGAGTGTCAGAGGTGTACCTGGGAGTGTCAGAGGTGACCTGGGAGTGTCAGAGGTACCTGGGAGTGTCAGAGGTGTACCTGGGAGGTCTGGGGGTGTACCTGGGAGTGTCTGAGGTGTACCTGGGAATGTCAGAGGAGTTCCTGGGAGTGTCAGAGGTGAACCTGGGAGGTCTGGGGTACCTGGGAGTGTCAGAGGTGTACTGAGGCAGCCGAGTGTCAGAGGTACCTGGGAGGCAGGTGTACCTATGCGAGGTGTACCTGGGAGTGTCAGAGGTGTACTGGGAGTGTCAGAGGTGTACCTGGGAGTGTCAGAGGTACCTGGGAGGTCTGAGGTGTACCTGGGAGTGTCAGAGGTACCTGGGAGATGTCAGAGATGTACCTGGGAGTGTCTGAGGTGCACGTGGGAGTGTCTGAGGTACCTGGGAGTGTCTGGAGGTGTACCTGGGAGTGTCTGAGGTGAACCTGGGAGTGTCAGGAGGTGTACCTGGGAGTGTCTGGGGTGTACCTCGGAGTGTCAGAGGTGTACCTGGGAGGTCAGACGTTTATGTGGGAGTGTCTGGGGTGTGGCTAGTGTCAGAGGTGTGCGTGGGAGGCCGGAGGTGAACTTGGGAGGTCAGGGTGTACCTGGGAGTGTCTGAGGTACCTGGGAGGCCAGGGGTGTACCTGGGAGAGTCAGAGGTGTTCCTGGGAGTGTCAGAGGTGTACCTGGGAGTATCAGAGGTACCTGGGAGGTCAGAGGTACCAGGAGTGGCCAGAGGTGTACCTGGGAGTGTCAGAGGTGTTACCTGGGAGGTCAGGAGGTGAACCAGGGAGGTCAGAGGAGTACCTGGGAGGTCAGGAGGTAGCAGGGAGTGTTAGGAGGTGTACCTGGGAGGCTAGACGTGAACCAGGGAGTGTCAGAGGAGTACCTGGGAGGCCGGAGGTGTACCTGGGACTACGGAGGTGTACTCATGTAGTCAGAGGTGTACCTGGGAGTATCAGCAGGTGTATCTGGGAGGCCAGGGAGGTAGCAGGGCGTGTTAGAGGTGAACCAGGGAGGTCAGAGGAGCACTGGGAGTGTCAGGAGGTGTAGCAGGAGTGCAGAGGTGTACCTGGGAGGTCAGAGGGAACCAGGGAGTGTCAGAGGAGTACCTGGGAGTGTCAGAGGTGTACCTGAGACTATCGGAGGTGTACCTGCGAGTGTCAGAGGTGTACCTGGGAGTATCAGAGGTATCTGGGAGTGTCAGGGGTGTACCTGGGAGTGTCAGGGGTGTAACTGGGAGTGTCGGAGGTGTAACTGGGAGTGTCAGAGGTATACCTAGGAGTATCAGAGGTGTACCTGGGAGTGTCAGAGGTGTACCTGGGAGGTTGGTGTACCAGGAGGTCAGGAGGAGTACCTGGGAGGCAGAGGTGCACTGGGATTGTCAGAGGTGTACCTGGGAGTGTGAGAGTGTACCTGGGAGTGTCGAGGTGAACCTGGGAGTGTCGGAGGTGCACCTGAGAGTCAGAGGTGTACCTGGGAGCGTCAGAGGTGTACCTGGGAGTGTCAGAGGTGTACCTGGGAGTGTCGGAGGTGTACCTGGGAGTGTCTGAGGTGAACCTGGGAGTGTCAGGAGAACCAGGGACTGAAAGAGGTGTACCTGGGAGTGTCAGAGGTGTACCTGGGAGTGTCTGGGGTGCCTGGGAGTGTCAGAGGTGTACCTGAGTGTCTGGGGTGTACCTCGAGTGTCAGAGGCCTGGGAGGTCAGAGGTTTATGGGAGTGTCTGGGGTACCTGGTAGTGTCAGAGGTGTACCTGGGAGTGTCAGGAGGTGAACTCGGGAGGTCAGGTGTACCTGGGAGGCTCAGGTGTACCTGGGAGTGTCAGGAGGTGCACCTGGGAGTGTCGGAGGTGTACCTGGGAGAGCGGAGGTGTACCTGGCAGTGTCAGAGGTGTACCTGGGAGGCTGCAGAGGTGTACCTTGGAGTGTCAGGAGGTGTATCTGGGAGTGTCAGAGGAGTACCTGGGAACGTCAAGGAGTACCTGGGAGTGTCAGTGGTGTACCTGGGAGTGTCAGAGGTGTACCTGGGAGTGTCAGAGATGTACCAGGGAGTGTCAGAGGAGTACCTGGGAGTGTCAGAGGTGTACCTGGGATTGTCAGAGGTGTACCAGGGAGTGTCAGAGGAGTACCTGGGAGTGTCAGAGGTGCACCTGGGAGTATCAGAGGTGTATCTGGGAGTGTCAGGGGTGGACCTGGGAGTATCAGAGGTGTACCTGGGAGTGTCAGTGGTGTACTTGGGAGTATCAGATGAGTACCTGGGAGTGTCAGAGGAGTACCTGGGAGTGTCAGAGGAGTACCTGGGAGTGTCAGAGGTTTATGTGGGAGTGTCTGGGGTGTACCTGGAGGTCAGAGGGATACCTGGGAGGTCAGAGGGCACCTGGGAGGCCAGAGGTGTACCTGGGAGTGTCTGAGGTGGGAGGTCTGGAGGTGTACCCGGGGAGTGTCAGGAGAACCAGGGAGCAAGAGGTACCTGGGAGTGTCAGAGGTGTACCAGGGAGTGTCAGAGGTGAACCAGGGAGTGTCAGAGGTGAACCAGGGAGTGTCTGAGGTGTACCAGGGAGTATCGGAGGTGTACCTGGGAGTATCGGAGGTGTACCTGGGAGTGTCAGAGGTGTATGTGGGAGCGTCTGTGGTGTACCTGGAGTGTCAAAGGAGTACCAGGGAGTATCGGAGGTGTACCTGGGAATATCGGAGGTGTACCTGGGAGTGCCAGAGGTGTACCTGGGAGTGTCGGAGATGTACCTGGGAATGTCACAGGTGTACCAGGGAGTGTCAGAGGTGTACCTGGCAGTGTCAGAGGTGTACCTGGGGGTGTCAGAGGTGTACCTAGGAGTGTCAGAGGTGTACCTGGGAGTGTCGGAGGTGTACCTGGGAGTGTCAGAGGTGTACCAGGGAATGTCAGTGGAGTACCTGGGAGTGTCAGAGGTGTACCTGGGAGTATCAGAGGTGTACCTGGGAGTGTCAAAGGTGTTCCTGGGAGTGTGAGAAGTGTACCTGGGAGTGTCGGAGGTGTACCTGGGAGTGTCGGATGTGTACCTGGGGGTGTCAGAGGTGTAGCAGGGAGTGTTAGAGGTGTACCTGGGAGTGTCAGAGGTGAACCAGGGAGTGTCAGAGGAGTACCTGGGAGTGTCAGAGGTGTACCTGGGACTATCGGAGGTGTACCTGCGAGTGTCAGAGGTGTACCTGGGAGTATCAGAGGTGTATCTGGGAGTGTCAGGGGTGTACCTGGGAGTGTCAGGTGTGTAACTGGGAGTGTCGGAGGTGTAACTGGGAGTGTCAGAGGTATACCTAGGAGTATCAGAGGTGTACCTGGGAGTGTCAGTGGAGTACCTGGGAGTGTCAGAGGTGTACCTGGGAGTGTCAGAGGTGTACCAGGGAGTGTCAGAGGAGTACCTGGGAGTGTCAGAGGTGTACCTGGATTGTCAGGATGTACTTGGGATGTGAGAAGTGTACCTGGGAGTGTCGGAGGTGAACCTGGGAGTGTCGGAGGTGTACCTACGAGAGTCAGAATGTCCTGGGTCTCAGAGGTGTAGTGTCAGTGTGTGAGTGTCAGAGGTGTACCTGGGAGTGTCAGTGGTGTACCTGGGAGTGTCAGAGGTGTACCTGGAAGTATCAGAGGTGTACCTAGGAGTATCAGAGGTGTACCTGGGAGTGTCAGGGGTGTACTTGCCAGTGTCAGGGGTGTAACTGGGAGTGTCGGAGGTGTTACTGGGAGTGTCAGAGGTGTACATAAGAGTGTCAGAGGAGTACCTGGGAGTGTCAGAGGTGTATGTGGGAGTGTCTGGGGTGTACCTGGGAGTGTCAGAGGTTTACCTGGCAGTGTCAGAGGTGTACTTGGGAGTGTCAGAGGTGTACCTGGGAGGCCAGAGGTACCTGAGTGTCTGGGGTGTGCCTGGGAGGCTGAGGTACCTGGGAGTGTTCAAAGCCTCGAGTGTCAGAGGTGTACCTGGGAGGTCAGAGGTTTGAGGGAGTGTCTGGGGTGTACCTGGTAGTGGTCAGGAGGCACGGGAGGTCAGAGGTGAACTTGGGAGGTCAGGGGTGTACCTGGGAGTGTCTGAGGTGTACCTGGGAGTGTCAGGAGGTGTACCTGGGGTGTCGGAGGTGTACCTGGGAGGTCAGAGGTGTACCTGGCAGTGTCAGCGGTGTACTGGGAGTGTCAGAGGTACTGAGTGTCAGAGGTGTATCTGGGAGTGTCAGAGGAGCACCTGCAGGAGTACCTGGGAGTGTCAGAGGTGTACCCGGGAGTCAGTGGTGTACCTGGGAGTGTCTGAGGTGTACCTGGGAGGTCACAGGTACCTGGGAGTGTCAGAGGTGTACTGGAAGCATCAGAGGTGTACCTAGGGAGTGTCTGAGGTGTACCTGGGAGTGTCATAGAGTACCTGGGAGTGTCAGAGGTGTAAGGGGAGGTCTGGGGTGTACCTGGGAGGTCAGAGGTACCTGGCAGTGTCAGAGGTACTTGGGAGTGTCAGGGGTGTACCTGGGAGTGTCTGAGGTACCTGGGAGAGTCAGGGATGTACCTGGGAGAGTCAGATACCTGGAGTTAGAGGTGTACCTGGGAGTATCAAGGAGGTACCAGGAGGTCAGGAGTACCTGAGAGGTCAGTGAGTACCTGGGAGTGTCAGGGTGTACCTGGGAGTGTCGGAGGTGTACCTGGGAGCATCAGGAGGTGATCTGGGAGTGCTCAGGTGTACTGGGGAGGCCAGGTGTAACTGGGAGTGTCGGAGGTGTAACTGGGTGTCAGAGGAGTACCTGGGAGGTCAGAGGTGTACCTGGGAGTATCAGGATGTGTATCTGGAGTGTCAGGGGTGTACCTGGGAGTGTCAGAGGTGCACTGGGAGTGTCAGAGGTGTACCTGGGAGGCCAGAGGTGTACCTGGGAGGCCGAAGGTACCTGAGGCTCAGCGTACCAGGGAGTGTCAGTGAGCACCGGGAGGTCAGAGGTTTACCTGGGAGGTCAGGGTGTACCTGGGAGTGTCTGAGGTGTACCTGGAGGTTGGGAGTAGAGGGAGTTAGGAGGTACCTGGGAGTGTCAGAGGTGAACCAGGAGCGACATGAGTACCGGAGTGTCAGAGTATCTGGGAGGTCAGGTGTACCTGGGAGTGTCAGGGGTGTAACTGGGAGTGTCGGAGGTGTACTGGGAGGCCAGAGGATACCTGGGAGTATCAGAGGTGTACCTGGGAGGTCAGTGGTGTACCTGGGAGTGTCAGAGTTGTACGTGGAGGTCAGAGGTGTACCTGGGAGGTCGGAGGTGTTCCTGGAGAGTGCAGAGGTGTACTTGGGAGGTGTCAGAGGAGCCTGGGAGGTCAGAGGTACCTGGGAGGTCAGATGTGTACCTGGGAGGTCTGGGGTGTACCTGGAGTGTCTGAGGTGGTACCTGGAGTGTCAGAGGAGTTCCTGAGAGGTCAGAGGTGAACCTGGGAGTGTCTGGGTGTACTTGGGGATGTCAGAGGTACCTGGAAAGTCTGGGTGTACTTCGAGTGTCAGAGGTGCACCTGGGAGGTCAGGGGTGTACTTGGGAGTGTCTGTGTGTACCTGGGAGTGTCAGAGAGTACCTGGGAATGTCAGAGGTGTACCTGGGAGTGTCAGAGGTGTACCTGGGAGGTCAGAGGTGCACCTGGGAGGCTGCAGAGGTGTACCTGGGAGTGTCAGAGATGTACCTGGAGGCTCTGAGATGTACGTGGAGTGTCTGAGGTACCTGGGAGTGTCTGAGGTGTACCTGGAGTGTCTGAGGTGAACCTGGGAGGTCAGGTGGAGAACCAGGGACTGAAAGAGGTGTACCTGGGAGTTCAGGAGGTACCTGGGAGTGTCTGGGTGTACTGGGAGTGTCAGAGGTGTACCTGGGAGTGTCTGGGGTAAACCTCGAGTGTCAGAGGTGTACCTGGGAGTGTCAGAGGTTTATGTGGGAGTGCCTGGGGTGTAGCTGGTAGT
>NW_024755000.1:0-23510 GCF_018991925.1 Homarus americanus | reverse complement strand
GGTGAAAGAGGTGAGAGAGGTAAGAGGTGAGAGGTGAGGGAGAGAAGGGTGAGAGGTGAGGGAGAGGAGGATGAGAGGTGGTAAAGAGAAGAAAGAGAGGTGAGGGAGAGGGGAATAAGAGAGGTACGTGAGGTGAGAGGTGTGAGAGAGAGAGAGAGAGAGAGAGAGAGAGAGAGAGAGAGAGAGAGAGAGAATAGCTTGATACATATAAAAAATAAGAGTAAACAGGTATAGCTGATATGATATTAAAAAAAATATATTACTTAATGTTGGAAAATAACTTTTTAACGAAATAACTAGACATAAAATCACATAATTAACCACTTAGATGCTCATAGCCAAATATACTTCGTTTACCAACTCACGCCGTCAGCCAGGTAAGTTTGGTGCCACGTGTCCCAGGTTGACTTAGGTAATTAACCTATATGACGTCAGCAATGTGGCTATGGTATGATACGTTACATAAATTGGTTGGTTATTTATCTTGATAACGAAAGTTTCACGACAATATTTAACTTTAGTGTTTATTAACGTCATTTTCCTGTTTAGGTAACCGTCCGAATGATAGGAGAAACAAGTGAGAATATTGGCAAATAAATCTGAATAATCTAAGCCAGAGTAAAGGAGTGAATCTTGTACCTGAACAAATAAATAATAGTTACATTACAAGACCAAGAAGGCAACTTATCACTCACAGACGACTTAATTTGGCCGAAGATCAGTCAAGTAAATTAGTACGTATCAATCAGGGCCTCGTAATTACATAGGTCCAGTAATCATGTCTACAGTGGCCTGGTAATCAGGCTGGCTGTAAGGGACCACCACTCATGTTGCACCACTAATTAAGTCAAATATGAGCCTGGGTGGAATAGTCTAATGCTCCCTCATATGGTGACGGGTCAAATAGTCCTTAGTCATTATGCACCTCCCAATCTAGTCATTAAGGTTAAACGCCATTAGAAATAGGACCTATTAGAAATGAGGACTATTATGATTGACCCCCATTGGCCTTCAAGTAATCTTACGAACGACAGGAGATGGAAGTTACTGGATGTTGTTAAGAAGCTTTGAGGAACAGATGTTTGTTATGGATGAAGAATGAAGTAGAGTATAGTGGGGTCGTAGCTCTGTTTGTAGGCACCGAGCGAGGTGCCCTAAAGGTCAACAAAACAAACAATTATATCTCCTTTGCCAAAATACTTATTGAAACACTCAAAATGTTCACAAACACGAGTTAACATTTTGCAGCACCTTTTTTTAACTTCCCCTGATTATTTCTTTTGTGTGTTTTATTAAGGACATTGTGTACAAAGGGAAGGTGGAAAATGTTAACCAGCTACGAGAGAAACTTCTAAGAGCTGCAGCGTGTGTTACCAGTTCCATGTTTGCCAATACGTGGCAGGAAATTGAGTATGGTTAAGACTAAAAGTGCCCAAATTGAAGTCTACTAAGCAGACATAGGGAAAAAACTTTAGAGAAAATGTGTTTAATGCGAAATAAAATTTATACTATATTTTTTCCGGAAACTGTAGCAACTGTGTTTAGCTGTAAAAGTTGAACCTGTTGGCGAGGAACAATTCCAGTACTGATGTCTGAGAGGAAATTAAGGAAAAGAATTTACCGGAGTTTACAGGACTACTGGTTGAATTTATATATTGAATCAAGAGAGACGTATGAATATATTATTTATTTTACCATATACTGTATAGTTTCGTGTTTTGTGAGGATACACATTAGTCTAGAAAAGTCTTTGTTTTGTCAAGAATCAAAACTAAATTGATTCTTTCCATGTGAGGGAAGCGATCATGATAGTTTATTGGCCTTTACAGATAAAAAAAATATATATTTGAAAGCATGGGCTGATTATCTTATATAAAATTCTTACATCGCGTAAATGAATCTTTATACTTATCTGTTTTGCCAATCTATCTGAAATTGTCTGAACTCTCCTAATTCTAATATCCCTAACGGGGTGAGGAGTACAAGCTCGAAAAAACGTACTCTAAATTTTATGAGGACAGAAGTCACTCGCTTCTACCACCCGAGATCACACGTCGCCGATAAGGTTGAGGGGAACACCAACAACCATGACAAATTAAGAGTTTCCATACCATCTCTTGTTATTACCAAATGTCCTCACATATGTATATACATTTTGTGAGATGTATGGCTGATTTCTCATATTCATTACTGATTGTAATTATTTTCCTTGCGTTTTATTATTTACTGAACATTAATAAACGACTTAGATTCCTACAAATTAACTATTCTCAAAAAAATAATAAAATATTGCCTATGGATTTAAATTTAATCCTCATCAAGTTCGAGTGATCTTTTAGTATTAAACAGAAACGAATAAGACCAACCAAACACTTCACTGTACACATCCCGAAACGTGTATTCAAGTAGGTCAAACTTTACAAGCTGATATCAACATGAACTTTCAAAAGCGTTTTCAAGGATATACTTCACAACCAACCATTAGAAACAGACAGGTAGAGTTGTCATGTGGGATTGAAGTAGAGTTGTCATGTGGGACTGAGGTAGAGTCGTCATACGGGACTGAGGTAGAGTCGTCATACGGGACTGAGGTAGAGTCGTCATACGGGACTGAGAAGTCTCGTCATAGTGTGGGAGCAAAACATCCTCTTAAGGTTGAGGAGGTTAGGTTGCCCTTGATACCATCGCTCAGTGACTTGGTCGCTTCCTTCAACGCTTCTCACCACAAGATGACACTGCAGACGCCCTTAGTTCTTCTTGAGGGAGCCGAGGCAGAACTCAACTAGCCTTTGCCAATAATTGAAGTCTTTGACCCCACGTTGCAGCCACATTTCTGGTTCTCCGACCGACTCGAGATTGAATTTCACGGGCGGTGGAGAAAGACAAGATTGTCGAGGGGCAATTCAGAGACGACAGAGTCAAAGGATTTCCACCACGAGGAGAAGTGGCGTCACTTGCCTTGTGCTGGAAGTTTGTAAGACCTATCTCGCGACTCAACTGTTATTAGTGTTACCGCAAGTTTTATATTGCTACTCCTCTTGCGTTTCAGTGAAACATTACAAAGATTAAAAGCAAAGAATATTAGCATTGTTTTTTTAAGGATTCCTTAAGGGTTTATAGTGTCGGAACAATATATATATGTATATATATATATGTATATATATATAAGTTGTGCCTCAGTCTTTGCCTGTGCCCCAAATTGGGTGCAATGTTTCTGTTCTTTTAACAAACGTCATTCAAACTAAGAAGAACATAACACCGAACGTCATGTATATGTTTAAAAATTACCCATCTTGAATATTCTGTGGCCTGACATCCCCGCGTGAGACTTGTGAAATTATGAAGGAAGTGGAACATGGATATGTACTCTCTCTGAGTCCATGATGCAGGTCATCGGGTCTCAGCCCTAATGGGACGATCTTAACCTAATATGATCTGACCATTAGGCACGGGCCCCATCACGAGTGGACTCAACACTAATGGTTATGTTAAGTTGGAGTCTATTAGGACCAGCTCATTTGACCATTCACCGCCTATAACAGTGAAAGTGTGTCCCAGAGGCCTATTTGCTCGCTAGGAGCAGTGCGGATGCAGCACACTGAATACTTAGCCCGGTGCTTAATAGTTTGGATCATCCTGGTAACTAAAGTACCTGAAACACTTCTTTAAAGGCAAGACTTCCCTGAGTATACATTACTGCGAGTGTCCACACACACACACACACACACACACACTCACAGACACACGTAGAAGAAAAAAGTGTTCAATATATTTATTCCTTGAACATTTACCCAAAAAACAAAAACAAATAGTAAACTATCACTGTGTCAGGGTCATATAAATCGTTGCAAAATGAAAAGACTTTTTGATACTCTGGACAGCGCTTAGTTATTGAAATATTAACGGGTAAACATGCAGGTCTGTTTTAGAACTTCTGAGTAATTCAAGGAGAGTAAGGTCAGAGTGATACAGGCAGCTCTGGACTTTGTGCTGTCACATTTGTATGTGTGTTTTCCTTATATATATATATATATATATATATATATATATATATATATATATATATATATATATATATATATATATATATATATATATATATATATATATATATATATATATATATATATATATATATATATATATATATATATATATATATATATATATATTCTTCACTTTCTAGTCTTCCTTTCGATATATGTAAAGTTGTTCTATGTATACCTAAAAGAGGATTTGTAAATACATACACATTAACGATATCAATTCTTATCGTTGTATCACTGCAATATGTTACCAACCTCGCTTAAGAATTATGGACACATTACCTCGATAATTCCCTGGATAATTATTTCGAAATCTAGCACATATTCTTACTTAGAAAAGGAAAGCAAATAAAAATATCTAGAGGAAAATACTTTGAAAACTTTCCAGAAAACCAAATTAGTATTTGATGTGTTATAAAAACTATTTATCTCTGTGTTTCTCAACAATATTTCGTATCTTCTTATCACTATTCACGCGAAGTCAAGAAAGAATTTTTGCTGAAAGGCCAGGGAAGGTGATTGACTGGTGCGGTGCGGGGATGAGAGGCTGAGGCCGCCTGACTGAAGATTTAACTCAGCCATTGATGGATGTAGCAAGCTGAGAGTGTGGGTGTAAAGGAGACTCGAGATGACACTTATTTTTCACACAAGGAAATCCCAGGCAATGTGCAAGTTGAAAGCCTGCCTGTTGATAATGCAAGATATATATACTGTAGAGAGAGAGAGGGGGAGGAGGTGGAGTGAAGGGCTTCCTGAATGTTAGAGTGTTTTGATCGTAAAGTAAGGAGTGGACGTTGTGAGAGAGGGAAAGAAACCGTTCTTCGAAAACCACGAAGAGAAAGAAAGAAAGCAAGAAGGAAAGGCGTTTTTATTATCAGTCTGTTGAGTGGAGGAGAGTGTGTGTAGAGAAAGAAGGAAAGAGTAAGATAGAGGGAAAGGTTGGAAATTATTTGCTATGTCTTTCCACTTGAAGTAAATGTTGTCATGTTATGTAATACAGTATATGGTTGCTCGCTCCCAGTGGGCAGGAAGTAACTTTATGTTGTTACTGAGGCCAAAGATTTAGAGATGTGACATACGGCCATTTTTTTAAACATTCAGGGAGGTAAGGCCAAAGAATAATCCCGAACACCGGGTTACTTTTAAATAACACGGCAAATAGATTCGTGAAATTCGAATAGCAGTCAGTATATTCGGGTTAATTTTTAGTAACCGTAATGCCGTAACACGAGAGAGGTGGTAGTTCTGATCCCTTACTATTGGCAGCCTGAGCAAGTCAAATGTATTGTAAGACTGATCAGGTGCAAACATTTCCCCCCAAAATATGTAATATATCCTAACGTAACCTAACAAATACTGCTTATACCTGACTCCACCGGAACAACAACCAAACAGTGAAATATACTTTAGGATATTAATAAGTATCCCCAATATTAAAAAAAAACAAAAATACTATTAATGATGGTGTAGTCTTTTGAGAGATTAATATTATGGCGTACCATTTGAAGTGCCATTTATATATACACATTGCACAATAGTATATTACAAATTCAACCTTCATGATCCATTAAATTTCAGAATTTTACATAAACAAAAAATTATTTAGTGAACAATAAAAGGGATTTATGAAAAGCGCGAGTCTCCAGTGCCAACAATACAAAGACAATTAAAACATTCCCACTCTTGGTCTCCTCTTTAAATATCACTTATATTGAACTTTCAACTTTGCGACTAAATGGAAGGAGCTAAACGAAATGACCCTCACTAGATCATGAACACTCACACTGCCACACGTGACACCTCCATGGCCTCGAGGATTAAAGCCACAACTTTCATTATATTTTGCTTGAAAAGAAAACATATGAGATAAATCGTTGGTATATAATCCGGTTTTATTTACCATGAAAACGACACATAAGAGATAGGTCAGAGGGAGAAAATCTTCATTAAATTTCGTTTTTAAAAGATTCTGTGTATTCGATGGAGTAGAGGGCTGAGTTGCAGCTTGTATCTCTAATCACAACTTTGTGTATAAACAAATCAATAAGTTATCACAGCTGGGTGGTCTGAGGATATCCCGGACTCAAACAAGTGACCCTTAAGACAGGAAAAAAAAACTGCATCCACTCAGCCACGGCACCCCAATATACCCTACCTAAGAGAGGCTATATTTAGTCTAGATCAGAATGATATAATCTGATTTATACAGTAAGTTATAATAATATAAAGTAGTGCAGTATAACCCATTAGAGGATGAGTTTGCACGTTGCTCATAACTAATTATTGGTTTAACAGACATAACAGTCAGTTAGCAGGAACTAGCAAGTACAGCCGCCGACTAGCAGGATCACGTCCACCGCGGCAACCAATTAACATGATCAAGAAAGCAGGGCAAGCAAATAGGAGGCAGTCAGTAATCTAGCAAGAGCCCCTCAGCCAGCCAACTAGCAGACTAGCAAGGAGAGGCAGCAGCGCTCTCCGTTAGTGGATATTACAAAGTGTCGAGCCAAAACTGCCGTGTGAATGGTCCTGTTTCCTGATGTTGCTTCGTCATGGGCTGAGTGAGTTGATAAAGTGGTCGAGTGTTGAGTGATATATACGACCATGGCCAGGCGCCGTTGCTTTCAAGGCCTTTAATTAAAAGTCTTTATGTATATAATCACCAATTATCTTTAGGTTCATAATACAATAATTCACATTGAAACATATTCGTTATTGTCTTTTCGCCATTATTGGAACTGGCATTGCTTGAGACTTTCCTGTTATTATGCATGTGAAGCGAGAGTCATTCCTTTAACATAACACCAGGCGTAGTGTGGCAGTAGCGTAAAATGAACCTTAGGTCAGCAAGGATCTGTGACTAGAGTGCACCATTATATGTATGAAAATTAAAGTTACTTTGTGTGTCAGTGTTCTGGAACGATGATAACATCAATACAAACCGAAGCATTAGTGATATTTTTATATTTTCATCCAACTGGTTTATACACAAAATGCTTGAAGAGATACTTAACGTTAATAAAGTAAATGTAGGAAAAATTATAAAATACATATGAAGTAACAGTGATTCATAATTAAATTGACAATTGACGTTCGAACGCTTGATAAAATGTGATAAGGTCCCATCTCTGCCTCCTGGTGATTCAGGGTCATGCTTGTATTTGTAATTTGTGAGCATCAAATTGTTAATAATATTGTTACACTTGACTCTTTATTGCATTAAAACTGAAAGAAAAATTGGCGTACGATTTAATTTAGTGAGCTTATCATAACCAGTTAGGTGCTCGATGTGACAATTGACGAAGGTGTTCATGGAACCTGACAAGACGTAAATTATAAATAATATTGTAAAAAAAAACTTCTAATACTTTCCTTTACAGAATAATTTACTCTAAATACCTAACAAATATAGTTCTTGCGACACTTGAGGTTTTTGTTCAAAGGCGTTAAAAAACCTTGTAGTGACCTGACTACTTTATATACATACAAACAGGTGGCGGATTTTATTCTTTCAGAGGAAGTATAGCTACGTGTTAAATGATGGTGGTTGTGTCGACAGTGAGTTGAAAACACACGATATCAACGACGAAGGAGACGCAAACTATTTTATCATTAACAAATCTTACAACGTAGTTCCGGAAGCCATGAAGAAAGAAGCGAGGACAGAAAACTAAAACAGTCGTAAAGGAATCTGGAAACTAGAAGAGAAAGGCGTCGAAAGGATGCAGGCAGATAGGAACGTGTGTTGGGAGGGTTGCTGGAAAGATTGAAGTACTGGAAGTTATATATTGGCGGTTTTGGAAGTTGAAATCGTGGAACACTGAAAGATAAAACAAGAGTAGGCAGCAAGTAGAAAGAAGAAAAACTGAAAGACAAAAGTAGAAAAGTTATATGTCGGAGGCGGGACTCAACAAAAATAACAACATAAAAAGCAAATCCACCGGAACAAGAAAATGTGAATATTGACAAGTAATGGTGATTGAAAATGAAGATTCTTGAAAGTCAAAATCAGGCCATAACTTATCCCAAAAATAATAGACCCTGAAGGACGAATATTGGAAGGCATCAAAGCCATCGGTGGCCAGCACAGGAGACGAAAAGTGCGGGCACCCAAAGCGGGGAATGCTAGAGGTTGAAGGAGTGAAGCACTGAAGCCTGAAGCGAAGAAAACTGAACCAGAAGTGAAGAGCTCTGAAAGTCACCATGGGTAGGATTCAAAGCCATACGCAGGGAAGTGGCAAGAAAAAATTAGGAAAATTGTAAGTGAAATCCGAGAGGAAACTGAGGGTAAAGGGTAAAGGAAATCTTGTATTGAGGGACCAGATTTCCAGGAGAAAATTACTTATCTCTTGCCCATCCCATGAGGTATATAAAGATGGCGCTCATGATATAGTTAGTAAAGGAACAGAAATTCAAATATTAAATTGATATAGCAGAAAATAGTGTTCTTGACATGTGTGAGAGTAACGATGGTACTTATCAAATTGCAAGTCGATGAACACACACACGCACACACACACACACACCACGACTGATGACAGTTCCTCAAAATCTTAATTGACTGAAGAGATGGATAAAAAAGTGAAAACAGTTTTGCATATCATTCACGAAGGATTTCGATTCAATTACTAGTTCATCCAGAGATGTTTCCTGAAGTACCGTCTCTCTCTACTAACTACTATATACCGAAACTATACAACATTAAGCTCACAGTTACGTGTAACCAGCGACGAGTGACATACACAATGTTACGAGTTGGGGATTTAGAATATAGTTAAAAGTCTACCCAGATCCCAACAGGCAACAACAATAAAAAAACAAAGACAATCGGACTATAAAAGGGTAGACAAAGGATGTGAGTTTTTGTTGTGTATAATAAAGTACCATAAATTCCTTAACAAAATATTCAGCTGTCTATAATTTACCCTTAACCATACTTAACCTAAACATTAACAGTATATACATATTTATACAACATACAATAATTTTGAAGCAAGTGGACGCGGGAAGGCAATATAAGATTACAAATACTTAAGTGCGGAGCTGAGATGGCTGACGAGTAAGGCTGAGTATTGTAGAAGACGGTAGGTAGTCACTGTGCCATAGGTTTCCAGGATAGGTGATCCTGTGGTCACTTCCCAGAGTGAACTGAACTTTCATCGAACTGGAGTTGATGAAGAAGACTTGAGGAGGTGACGCAACAACCAGGATATGGAGAAGGGAAACCCCGGAGTGGTAACTAAGAGTAGTCATACTCGGGTTTCGTCCCTAGATGGCGTTGCTCGTGGTGCTGGGTAGGTAGATCAGGACAATAGATGGCGTGGTTCGTAGTGCTGGGTAGGTAGATCATGACAATTGATGGCGTGGTTCGTAACAACAACAAGAGCCAATGAGCGTCCATGAATTACGACCTACTTCCGAGTCGTAAAAATGCCATCCGGATAATTGTAGTAATCGTCCAATCAGATCCGTCGGTATAAATCATGTGATATAGTTATATAAGTTTTGTATGTATATTATGTATGCTGGATTATGTATTATGTATGTATATTATGTATGTGCTCCATTTATATTTATTCAGCCTAGCTAGCAGCGTGTGACAATGTTATTACCATATCCCACATGCTTAATTAATGTGCCTGGCGACGTATGGAAGCTGCTAATGTATCACTTGCCATACGTCGTCTAGGGTAGTTGACCAGGACCTTAGCTAGGGAGCAGTGCTATCCACCTCTGTGTACATACTCTTATCCAGTAAACCGAACCTACAAAACTATACAGGTGTTTGTGTTCTCTCCTGTATATAGAACTTATTACCCAGAATACCTAACATGGCGCAGTGCGTAGTTTTACTGGATTATTACGAGTGATTAGTGCAAGTTTGTGGAAAGCCGGCTGATGGATCCCCGCCTTGGGTCAACCCCGCGTCATCCCTCGAAGAATTTCGCAACTTTGAGCAGTGTCAGTGACAGTGATTTTCTGTGAAGTGTTTAGTGCATTGTGTGTTTCGTGCCATTCATGTGTGACCTTGTTCGAACGGATTTCCAAGGTATACGGCATGTTCTGGGCATTTGTGGGGTGTAGAGCTCAGCGCACCCTCCTCTGACCGTTTACAGAGAGCGACTGAGCTACTCCTATCTCCACCCCCCTCCCTCACAGCGCCGCCTCCACCCCCCCTCACAGCTGGGGCGAGACGCTCTGCCTGCCTGGGACACACACACATACATGTACTAACACTTGCTGACCGCGCGGTTTCTTATATATATTTTATATATATAACCTACTTATCTGTGTATTTAATTAAATTTTTTGTCCGAAATCTTGTTGATACGACGGGCTGACCGGTCAACACTGATTTAAGACACAGTACACAGATAAAGTAGTTATGTCTCATGCCTTACGTAGCCGTGGACCCAGCGCCTGGATGAGTCAAGCGGATGATAGTCCCCCAGAGATGGATGACCAGGCCGGCCCAGCTCCCACAACATCGCGCAGCCCTTCACCTCAACATTCAGCGTTATCTCCAGAGATAATTGCCTTAATGAAGTTTATGAGAGATGAGAGACGCGAGGATGAAGCTCACAGACGTTTGGCGGATGAGCACAGAAGGCAAGCAGAGGCAGAACGAGACCACCAACGGAGAATGGAAGACAGTGCACGGTTTGAAGCCTTGATATCTCGCCTCACTGTTAACCAAGCCCCTGGCTCTAACACTGCCTCGGTACTGAATGGTTCAGATACCTCATCCATGCTTCCTTCACGCCCCCCAGCCCCACCTAAAGCAGCAGCTCAAACACCGCCCATCTTGGAGCCTGATGTAAATTTCCAGACTTTTCGCGAATGGCGGCGGCGGTGGGCTGATTATGCTACAATGGTGGATCTCCAGAGTTTGTCACAGCCTAAACAACTCATCCAGCTGCGTATGTGCCTGTCCTTGGAAGTTCAGCGTGTCTTAGAACATACGTTGCAGGTACCCCCAACCTCTTCGCTGTCTGTAGAGGAGGTACTGGACGTTCTACAACGGCACATCAAAGGACAGCAGAATGAAGCTCTGCGCAGGAGGGAATTGTTTAGCTGCAGACAGATGGAGGGTGAGTCTTTTGACGCTTTTTATGTACGTCTTAAGAGAGCCTCGGAAGAGGTAGATATATGTTTAGGCCACCACCAGCAGTGCGAGGAGACCCAGTTGAAGCAGGTGATCCTGATGGGTGTTAAGGACGAGGAACTTGTCCAACGCCTCACCTCCCTCGACTCTTCCTCTTCTCTTCAGGATGTGTTGACGATATGTCGCTCCTATGAGGCTGCCAGGTGTGCCACCTCTGCCATCCGAGCTCCCCCTACAGCTGTACGCGCTGTGTCCCGGTACAAGAAGGACAAGAAGTCTGCTCCTACGCCTTCGCCCACCACGTCCACGCCCGGTTCATTTTGTAACAACTGTGGTAAGCAGCACGGAACACAGGTGTGTCCAGCTGCTCAGTCTACCTGCAACAGTTGTGACCGTATGGGCCACTGGTCGCTCACAGTGCGGTGCCCAGCTAAGTACGTACAGTGCAATGTGTGCGGTCGTCTGGGCCACTATGACAAGTGTTGCCCTACCCACGAACCCAAGGGACAGCGTCGGCGGAAGCTTCGGCGCCCTTCTACCAGTGAGGGCCGCCCACAGTCGCCAAATCAGAGGCACGACGACCCTGGACAAAGCCCGACCCATTTTAGGAGGGTGTACTCCTCGCATCCCAGGACCAAAGTCCCCCAGTACATCAGCGTCATCGTGACCTACGGCGGTGTGTCATCCCGTCTTCAGATGTTGCCCGACACCGGCGCTGATGCTACAGTCATCGGTCCCCAGCATTTGCGATGCTTGGGGCTCTCTCCAAGCGATCTAGGACCACCTCCCGAGGACCTCCGCTTTATGGCAGATGGTTCACAGATGGCCCCAGCCCTGGGTTCACTCTATGCACATGTCACCTTTGGCAACAGGTCGTGTCAGGCCTGGATTGACGTGCATAATGGTGTCCCGACTCCCTTGCTGTCCTACAGACATTGTCAAGAGTTGGCCATCATCTCCCAGGACTTCCCAACACCGATTCTCGAGGTAAATTACGCCAACAGGGTGCACGAAGGGAGCAGCAACTACCCTGCTGCCGCCCTACCCCTACCTCTGGCCAGTGACACCTCTCCTTCGGTAGTTGTCCCTGCTGCATCACGTCCCCACGCCTTGGCTCGCCTTCACGACAGTCACCGTGGAGCTGAGGCCACCAAACGACGTGCACGACAGACTGTGTTCCGGCCTGGCATCGACCCCGACATCTCCAATGCTGTCCAGGTGTGTAAGCCCCGCCACGTATTACAACCCAGCCAGCAGCAGGTACCCTTCATGAGTGACGACAACCCCACCCGCCCCTTTGAGTCTGTGTCGGCCGACTTTTTCTGTGTGTCAGGAAAGTCCTTCCTGGTTATCGTCGACCGTCTCTCTGGTTGGCCGGTTGTCATCAAGGGCGGTAATGACACGACGTCTGCCGCCACCATCAGCAAGTTCCGCCACTACTTCCGTGACGTGGGCGTTCCTGTACGCCTGCGAACCGACGGAGGGCCTCAGTTCACAAGCCGGGACTTTGCTGCGTTCCTTGACCGATGGGGAGTCCGGCATGTGTTGTCATCGCCCCATTACCCGCAGTCCAACGGCCACGCTGAGGCTGCTGTCAAATCCTTGAAGCACCTCATCCTTAAGGTGGCCCCTTCTGGGAATATTGACTGCGAGGCCTTCGACCGGGGTCTTCTTGAACTCCGCAACACACCTAACTACACCGGACGCTCCCCTGCCCAGGTTTTGTATGGGCGCCCCCTTCGTTCTTGTGTCCCTGCTCACCCTCAATCCTTCTCCAAGGAGTGGCAGGCCAAGACAGAGGATTGTGATCGCCGAGCCGCCGAACGTGTTCAGGACGTCGTCGCCCGCTACAACGACCACGCCCGTTCTCTCCCCAGGTTGAGTGTCGGCACCCAAGTCCGTGTTCAGGACCCGACCTCCCTACGTTGGGACAAAGTAGGCGTAGTCATGGGTCTCGGCAGGTCACGGGACTACCAGGTGCGGTTACCCAGTGGTCGTGTGTGGTGGAGGAACCGCCGTTTTCTCCGCCCTGTAACAATGCCTTCTGCTGGCCCCGCCACCAGTGCTGAGTCCCATACCCTTCCCAGTGATGAAGTCCCTCGACGCTCAGAACGGATCCAGAAGAAGAGGTCCGCTCAAGACTTTGCTATGAGCGTATAGGGGGGAGGGAGGTGTATGTATATATGTCTGCTGGATTATATATTATGTATGTATATTATGTATGTGCTCCATTTATATTTATTCAGCCTAGCTAGCAGCGTGTGGCAATGTTATTACCATATCCCACATGCTTAATTAATGTGCCTGGCGACGTATGGAAGCTGCTAATGTATCACTTGCCATACGTCGTCTAGGGTAGTTGACCAGGACCTTAGCTAGGGAGCAGTGCTATCCACCTCTGTGTACATACTCTTATCCAGTAAACCGAACCTACAAAACTATACAGGTGTTTGTGTTCTCTCCTGTATATAGAACTTATTACCCAGAATACCTAACAAGTTTGAGCTGACATATATGATTACGTGACCTAAGAAAAAAAATGATATCTCAAAATGGAAAAAAGCGTCGGTCGATTTTTAGAGATCTCTAATTTACACACACACACACACACACACTTTAAAATATCCTTTTATCTATCCTTTGTTACCTAATTTAGCTGGTTAACTCAAGCTGACACATCTGATTGCTTCAATAGCAACAATACTACACTGAGAATATTTCATAACTAAAAATCTCTTCACCATTTTATCAGCAAAATTAATGCCGTAGCTGAAAAGAGACTCGTGTTGCTGCGTGTTTACATTTGTCTTTACATGGGAGGGGAGGGGGGGGGGAGGGGGGAGAATAACACAGGAACATATGAAGATACGTTTTTAGTGCCTGAAGATACAAGCTTAACAAGAGTTCAAAGGCTACCGTCAACATTACCTTCCCTCCGTTTGCCGTGTCCCTTTCCTGTCTACCTCTCTTCCTCCTCTCCTCGCTCCTCTTCCTCCCTTATGTTATTGCATCCACTTCCCTACCCTCTTCTCTCTCTCCCTCTCCTCCTAGGCTTCACTTTTCTCTCCTCTCCATCCTGAAACTTTAACTCCAACTCTCGTTTTCTCCCTTCTTCTGTCCTTCACATCCTCCCATCGTTTCCCAGTTCCCTTCCTTTTTCTTCTCTCCTTTTCCTCTTCCCCCTCCCCCCTCTTGTCCCCTAGCCTTCATCACTCCCTTCCCTATTTCCACCGGCAGGCGTCAAGGGAGGAGAGGAGGGGTGGTGGGGGGGAGAGGGGTAGAGGGTGTAAATGGGATGTTGGTTTAGGTGTGTTTGACTTGGACGACAATCTTAGCCTTGGGGTCGCCTCTGCTATAACTCACTGTGCAAATTCGTATCAACTAACATACAGGAACTTGTTTACTTTCACTCGACGCGAGCTCTCTGCTTGCAAAAAAAGAAAAAATATCTGCACCTTGAAAGTTGTGTAACTCTAGTGTAGGTGTATTTGTATTTTTCTGGTTGTGTGAGAGTTGTGAAGGTTGTTGACTAGCGTGCAATTGCTCTGGAATGATCAAGAGGTTATGGTGATGCAGTGTGGGAGCGGTTGCGTCAATAGATACATCTGTATGGAGCGTTAGCTATACCTGATAGGGATCTGCATATCAAAGAGATACGCAACAATGATTCCAGTCAGGTGCTCCCAGAGGAGACCACCTACACTAGCTAAAGTTTGTCATGGACTGGCCAGCAGCCGAGGGAATTAAACAGCGTTACCATGGATTCTGAGAGGAAACCAGCGCCACCACCTTCATTCAGTCAAGTGGTAAAGTAAAGGAAGTAGATAATGGTTATGTCAAAGATGATGCTAATCTGCACCAGAAACGTGTAGTTGATAAAAGAAAAAGGATATGAATTATCGTAATTAGAAAAGTGAATGATCAGTATAAAATAAAACTGAGTGAAAGTATTTGGGGCAGTTATCACATAGGACCCAGAAATTTCGCTCCTAAAATCAAGAACAAAAAGATAAAATAAATATTGACATTGGAATTGTCAACTTGACACAAAATTCATCTCGGGAGGAATGTAACATTTATTTTTAAGTTACATGTAATAGATAATTCGAGCTATGTTATATATTACTCAAACACAAGATGCAAATTAAAATATTAATTTCCAAGGGAATTACCTGTATGGCAAAATGGAGAGTGTGTAGGTGCGTTACACATCCGGCAGCGACACCTGGCACTATAACCTGTACGACAATTGGGCTTGGCTATCATTGTTGATACAGCGGGACAATGGACGAGCAGCAGGAGCTGTCTAATTGGCCAGGCCTGAAGTACTGCCAATTCATATCTTGTGGAATGGGAGAATAGCCAGAGCAGTAAAGCTATTTGGATAAGTCTTGTTCCACTGAATTCTGATGTTACTCTACGAATCAATTTATTAATACTGCAAGATAATAATCTTAGAATATTGCCAATTAGTTAATATACCTAAAGACATATATACAAGTGGTTACTATTATTTACTTACTAAACTTAAAGATAAAACATTCTTCAGAATTTAACATCAAATTGAGGTTATTCCACCTTTATGTGTAGTTGCGTGTTAGTGTCTGTAAACACAAACGAACTCACAAAATGCCTGGCATTACAAAACAATATTTGGCACTGGGTATAGGTCGCAAGATCTCAGGGTGTCACTCTTCCGTAACGCCATAAGCACACTGTGACAAATAAAACCCGCCCACTTGGATGCCACACCCATGCTGTGTCTCTTGGGTGTAGTAAAGTGTGACGCCCGACCAGTCTCTTTCTCATATTCTTCTCTTGACGTCTGGTAGATCTAAGGTCTGTCTACCTTGCTCGGTCAGTTTGGCACTCGTCCCGGTATCTGTACACTTCATGTTCCTCTCTTCTCTAAGGTTTCTTTCACATACGGGAATCATCCTGGAGGTCGCTTGCCAACCATTACGCGGAGGTTGACCCAAGTAGACGCGGGCACTGTCACTTCTACTTAGGGTAAACAAACAGAAGAAAGGCAGACAAAGAGAGTGAGAGAAAGAAAGAGACATTAGTAGAGAACGAGAGACAGAGAGAGAAAATTACAGACAGATAGACAGACAGGCAAGCAGACAGACAAAAAGACAGAGAGAGGAGAGACAGAGACTCTTCTTAACTGCTACAAAAGACACACAGCCTCGCTACCTCACCACAATAGATAGGGGCAAGGCTGTGGTAGACAACAGGGCATGACCAGTCTCCACCACCCTTGTTGACATAGCCTGCTACACCAACTGTCCACTAAAAGGTGACATGGTTCATCAACAAGGTGGAGGTGTTTCTAAGCTCGTGATAAATCTAAAGTTGGCTGCTCCAATGGGCTCCAGTCTAAATGGAGCCCCAGCCTATCCTATGGTAACTATTATGATTAATGCCTAGTTCTAATGAGTCCTCAGTCTGCAACCTAACTTTTAGAATTGAATCCCAATCCTAAAATGATCCAATTGTAATGGATCCGAATTCTACTGAGCCCCAATCTCAACTATTATTCTAAATGATTTTAGTCTAGAACCCATTAAATATAGAGAGGCCAAAATTTGGTTGGGTGTACAGGTGTTCGTTCAGCCGGGAACAACAGCTACCCAACTCGAAGCCAAAAGAACTCGTTACTTCAACATGAACAAATTTACCCTGACATTCAATATTAATTACGGCCAGACCTAATCAATCATTAACTCAAATCTGACACATTTTGTTGGCAAAAAACGCGCTTGGATTAGTTTACTCGTGGGAAAGTTTTCTTTTATGACATTATATGGAAATACCACGAAAGGGAATAAATAATTATGCTTTGTTTATATATAATATTAAGCAGACAATATTTTCAAAATTTGGAGGAAATAACGTCAAAAACTTAAAGAATGACAGATAGCGGGTAAATTCAATCCACATTATTCAAAAATACTTGAAGGAGAAAACACATTAGGGGTATCTTCGTATTAAAAACAGGTCAAGGGTTTTATTACTCGATTTTAAAATTAAAGGAGTTTGATTTGTGTATCAGTTAACCATTAATTATACTGCCGTGCATAGTTTTTGAGGTTTGTGTATTATTAAGCTTTTCTGGGTGTATTTTGCATGCTGATCTCAAAAATGTTATCCATTTTGCTCAATCAGGTCAGAATTTTGTGCTATAGCATTTTAAGCGGAGATTCAGGTAAAATATTGGCATTTTTCGCTCAAAATGGGGTCCTCATATTCGTTCATTAAAAAAATCATCCGAGACATTGGCAAGCCTCACAGAAAAGATTTCGGTCAGTTTTAATGCCCTTACGATGCATTTAAATACACCCACGTGCTCGCCGGCCATTTAAATGTCCGCCGTGACACAAAGGAAAAGAGTATATGTCCGTGATTTTTTACATACATTTTTTCACAATTAAATTTCTTTTTCATCTGGTGGTACATGGCATGTTTCCTCTGTCTGTGGGATAGTCGAGCAAACAAGCAGCACTACATGCAATGTGACTGGCCTGCAAGAAGTGGACTTACTCCAGGTTCTCACAATGCTGTTGCCCATGCTCTGGTGAATCCGCAGAACATTCTTCTTCCGCCACTGCACATCAAGCTCGGTCTGTTCAAAAACTTTGTAAAGGCACTGGACAAAAAAAGCCAGGCTTTCAATTTTCTGAAAGAAAAATTTCCAAAAGTCAGTGAGGCAAAGCTGAATGCAGGAATTTTTGATGGTCCTCAGATCAGAGAGCTTTTCAAAGATCCCAAGTTTGATTGCAGCATGGATGTAAATGAGAAGAAAGCCTGGCATGCCTTTAAGTCTATTGTCTCCAATTTTCTTGGCAACTACAGAAGTCCAGAGTATGAACGAGTTGTTGAGGACCTACTTCTGAGCTACAAAGTTCTTGGTGCACGCATGTCCATCAAGATGCACTTCCTCAGCTCCCACTTGGACTACTTTCCAGAGAACTGTGGTGATGTGAGTGAGGAACAAGGAGAACGCTTCCATCAAGATATCCGTGTAATGGAGGAGCGGTACCAGGGTCGCTGGGATATCAACATGCTCGCCGACTACTGTTGGTGTCTGAAACGGGACGCCCCAGACACCAACCACCAAAGAAATTCTCTGCGACAGCCATTTATGCATGTCTAACTGTAAAGGCATCTATGTAGTTGACATATTTTGGTCCTATGTGTTGTGGTTACATTTCTTATGATATATTTTGCATAAAAATTTTGACATCATATTTAAGAATTTCGATTTTTTCCTAATTCCCATAGCATAAAAATCTGACCTGATTGGGCAAAATGAATGGCATTTTTGGAATCAGCACGCAAAATACATAAAGAATCAGCTAAGAAACCCCGCACCTCATGAATTTTTTTTTCAAATTATCGTTCGTGTTGTATTTCACCTCTTTTTATATTATTCAACTTAAGAAATATTTAAAAAGATGCACATCCACACGCTTATCTTTCTTTGTCTCGTTTACACACACACACACACACACACACTTCGCACGCACGTTATTGATCTAACCTGATGCAATGTGAGGGACACCCATTGTAAACGAATATACACAAGCTCTTCTCTCAGTTTCTGTAAATTCAGTTGCCTCTAAAGAAGTACTGAATAAAGACAAAGGCTAAGATGCTCCACTCATATGTATACGTGCCTTGTATGTCATAACCACAGTACAATGAAGGTATATTTACACACTATGAAAACAGCAAATAAAATGTTCATGTGTGGCCAGGTCTGCTAGCACAGTTCCCCGGTATCATACAGTAACTCGCGTCTACAATCCTCTCAACAGAAAGGTTGAAATTGGCTCCGCTCTTTAAAGTCTCTGCGAACCACAATTTTGGTGGACCAAACTTATAGAGGAAAACGTGAGGGAAGTGAAGATAATTGTCATTAAAGCTCATAGTCAGATGATTTAACGTGCTAAATATATTCCGTCTTTTATAAAACGAACTTGATTATCTTGATAGCAATTTCTTACCTGTTATATTATATAATTTTAATTACAAATGCCACATAATTTCCCTCTTAAAATAATGAATTAATTTATCATCAAGTTATGCTTACAAGAGAAGGATTTTAGAGATGTCTCATACAATATGGCGATATATTCATTGTAAAACTGGGTTTTTTAATGGTATATTACAAAAAAATAAATAAATAGATCAGTATTTTCAATCTAGCTGTCCATCAGTGAGCACTAATTATGACATGGGTAAACATCTTTTAATTATAACAGAAGTTAATCTATCGTCCATAGCCACAATTAATTGACTTTAACTAATAGATTAAATATTATATCGTCTGCTCTTCTCTTGGAACGATGTGTTTCCTTCTCCCAGTGGTCAGCGGCCTGGGAATCAATCACGGTTTTAGGAGATGTGTTGAAAGACCGAGAGGAAGGTTAGAATTACATGTGGACATCAGGCTCCATCTAACACCTGGTTAAGTCTAAAAGTCTGACTACCGCGGCACATACAACATTATGTAGCGGGATAAACCATTTAGCGCACACCTGCTTGACGGAAAGTACTCAGAGAAAACAGGGGGTACTCAGGGACAACAGGGGGTACTCAGAGACAACAGGGAATACTCAGAGACAGCAGGGGGTACTCGAGGACAACAGAAAGCACTCAGGGACAACAGAAGATACACAGAAACAACAGGAGGTACTCAGGGACATCGAGGTACTTATAGACAACAGGAGGTACTCGGGGACAACAGGAGGTACTTGGGGACAACAGAAGATACACAGAAACAACAGGAGGTACTCAGGGACAACAGGGGGTACTCAGAGACAGCAGGGGGTACTCAGAAAGCACTCAGGGACAACAGGAGATACACAGAAACAACAGGAGGTACTCAGGGACATCGAGGTACTTATAGACAACAGGAGGTACTACAACAGGAGGAAACAACAGGAGGTACTCAGGGACATCGAGGTACTTATAGACAACAGGAGGTACTCGGGGACAACAGAAAGCACTCAGGGACAACAGGAGATACACAGACACAACAGGAGGTACTCAGGGACATCGAGGTACTTATAGACAACAGGAGGTACTCGGGGACAACAGGAGGTACTCGGGGACAACAGGAGGTACTCAGAGACAACAGGAGGTACTCGGGGACAACAGGAGGTACTCAGAGACAACAGGAGGTACTCAGAGACAACAGGAGGTACTCGGGGACAACAGGAGGTACTCAGAGACAACAGGAGGTACTCAGAGACAACATGATGTACTCAGAAACACCAGGAAATACTAAGAGTCAACACGAGACAAGTGTACAAATCATCCCTCAGAGGAAGCCAACGAGTAAGGATATATACACTGTCTTCCCATCTCTCTTTCCATCGCCGTCATGTTTCCACCCCCCACCCCCTCCCCCCAATTCCTTCACCAGTCATCCATAAACTAATGTCATTACGCATCTCTCTAACCCTCTACCATCTATATACTGTTCCTCCTTTACTCATAATTTTCCGAATGTTAACTGTCAAGTTGCTTCATACTTGTTCCTCTGTGACCACCTCTCTCCTTTTCCCTCTTAGAACAAAATATTCAGAAAGATGTCCCAGTGATGTGGTCGATTTGTATGGAGTCTATTTACTTTTATTACATATTTTCAGTGACCATCCACGTTTTTTCTTTTTTTTTAATAAATTTCCAGAAGTGTATTTCGTGAACGTCGTGTGTCAGTGTCAGGCGTGTTTTCCTGTTATTAGTAGTCATGAGCAGGGACGGGAAGAAGCCGGGAGGTAGGCAGGTCGACCCCTTACACACCCGCCAGACGCTGCTTGGGTCTCTTATAACACGTTCTCTCCAGCCCTTTGTACCAGTAGTGCCCACGTCAACACTACCTGCAGGTAAGTAGAACTATACAGTCCAGTACTTCACCTTTCAACTCTCTTATTTACAATTAGTGTAATTATTTCCGTTATGTCAGCCGGATGAAATTCCAAGAACAGAATTAATACCCGGCTGCTTTGGGGTCTTATACAGTATCTAAATGAATACTGATTGTAATCATTTATTAGATAGATAGATAGTTATTATGAAACAACAGTGAAATGCCTAAAACTCTTCGTGTTTTCTTTCTTGTTTGTAACTTACATATGTACATGGATCACGTGCACCCACAGTGATTTATTTGTATATTTATGCAAAATACTTCGATCAGATGTCAGAAAAGAAATATAAAATAGCAAAGTACCGTCCCTCAAGACACAGTGTATCCTGATCTACGTGTTCACAGTAATTTACCTCATCCTTTTCCTTCAGGTCAAAAGAAATAAGTACAGTGATAAGAGAGACGCTTCACTTAGGGAGTCTCATCCTCGCACAGATCATCACACACATCATGGAAGCCTAAACACAGGGCTGTAGACGCCAAGATGTTTCCATGGTAACATAACCCAGGCCAGGGTCCGGGTTCTCGGGTCTCTGTGATTTTTTCTTTATCTTCTTTTTCTTCACTTAAATTGGATTACGAGATAAGACACAGTGAAGGTACAGTATTATCTTAGTGAAAATTTGCCGCTGCCTTGAACTTAAGTTTTGTGTGTTAAGATACTTCTTGTACCAAAAGTTAGAAAACAACATAGAGCACAAGCTTCAGAAAATCTTGATCCATCCAGTACTTATGTTTGCAAATACAAATATATTGTTCTACTTTTTAACTCCTTAATTATACCCATACTAATTTACTTCACTAACATCCACTAATTAAAGCCTCAACTTTCTCGTATCATAATTTTGATTAAGGAAATACAATGTAAAATTCAACTGCACCAATAATAAGCAGAAATCCCACCAGACGCCCAGATTCATCCCATAACAATAGTCTATGGACAGTAGACTGGGAACCTAATATACCAACAAATGTGAGAACCTTCTAATACAGGAGGCATCTGAGGACGGCCCAGGACACATATGATGAGTCACTCAATACAACACAACATCACAGTAAAACATAGCAGCTGGTGTACCGTACAGTACATGACCGACCGAGTGATCCATTCCTCCCCTACATACAGGTACATAATAGATGTGACAACCTTGTCCTCCTCCCCCGAATTACTTTATCCTCCTCCTCTTGTCCTTCGCTTCTATGGAAGAGAAGGAAAGAAGATATGAAGCTGTCAACCCTTGGTCATGCCACAACGCTCAAATGTCACCTGAACGGTTATTATAGTCACATCTGTCCAGAGAGGGAAATTTTACAGCTCTCTCTCTGTCTCTCTCTCTCTCTCTCTCTCTCTTCATATATATATATATATATATATATATATATATATATATATATATATATATATATATATATATATATATATATATATATATATATATATATATATAATATATGTGTGTGTGTGTGTTTGTATTATATTTTCATATATTATATGTATATTATAAAGTTAGAAGTGTGTAAGGACATAAGGTGAAGGATGACGCCACATTTTTTAATAACGTTGGCCTCGCCCTCGTCTCCCTCACTTGAGAAACTCATGACCCAAAAAATAGCTCTCATTAGCGCCTCAACTCTCTAGTTTATGCGCGGGTGAGCACACAAGTTTGGCCAGTTGTGTGGCATCATTATATTTTTATCTTGCCACTGAGGATGACATAGTGGGTCATCACCATCTGCTAAACTGCCATCATGGTAGAAATAATTTATATACTTTAGTATCTTCAGCACAAGAACACTTAGAAAATAGTTTTACTGTGGCTTCACTATGTTCGTGTGTGTGTGTGTGTGTCGTTACATAACAGTTATCGTTTTCTTTACAAAGAAATATAAATCAAATTGATATGATATTTACCCTTCGTTTAATCTTTGTGGAATATTAATCTGAACAGAATTGTCATTGATGCGTTCACACTTACATCATAATCAAATAACTCTTCAGCAGTGTTTAACAATACGGAGAACATCTTTGCTGAGCCAACAGTAAGTATACCGTGAAATGGTTAAAGGCACTGAACTAAATACCTGGACGAAGGTAAGGATGAATCATGAGAAGCTTGGCGGTTCTTCTGTACAGGTGAGTGAGGAGGCCGAGACACGCAACCTCACATTATTTGTTTATGGGAACCTTTACCTGTGGAATATTAATGGTGAGTGGACAGATGGGTACCAGACCATGCATGTCGCGGTATTGAAAATTTTTTCTCCAGCTAGATCCACTATTTATATTTACCACACAGGTTGCTGGGCCTATTTTAACCTCTGCCTAGGACCGGTGTCACCTTGATGTTGGTCATACACACAGAGAACTGCCTGTTTATGGACTTTGTTTTTCAATTTCTTTTCGCAAAAGAACTGTCAG
>NW_024754999.1:0-49511 GCF_018991925.1 Homarus americanus | reverse complement strand
GGGAGGTCAGAGGTGTACCTGGGAGGTCAGAGGTTTACCTGCGAGCAGTCTGAGGTGTACCTGGGAGTGCCTGAGGTGTACATGGGAGTTAGAAGGCCCAGGAGTGCTCACAGGAGTACCTGGGAGGGAGAGGTACCTTGCAGAGAGAGGTGTACCAAGGAGAGCCTGAGGTACCTGGGAGCCAAAGGTGTACCTGGGAGTGTCGGACGGCACTGGGAGTGTCAGGTGCACCAGGGAGTGTCAGGAGTACTTGGGAGCAAGAGGTGTACCTGGGAGCAAGCAGAGGCACCTTGGAGTGTCAGAGGTGTACCTGGGAGTGTCACAGGTGAACCTGGGAGAGTCAGAGGTAAAATGGAGTACATGAGAAGTACCAGAAAATGGTGTACCTGGGAGTGTCGGAGGTGTGGCACTTGCATTGTCAGCGATGCACTTGGGTGTCAGAGGTACCAGGAATGTCAGGAGTACCTGGGAGCACAAAGTGTACCTGGGAGGTCAGAGGTGGGCACCTGGGAGTGTCAGAGGTGCACCTGGGGTGTCAAGGTACCTGGGAGGCTAGAGGCGTACCTGGGAGTCAGAGGTGTACCTGGGAGTGACAGCGGTGTACCTGGAGTGTCTGAGGTGTACCTGGGAGGAGAAGGCACCTGGGAGTGTCGGCAGTGTACCTGGGAGTGTCGGAGGTACCTGGGAGTGTCAGAGTACTCTGGGAGTGTCTGAGGTACTTGGGAGTGTCAGAGGTGTACTTGGGAGTGTCAGAGTGTACTTGGGAGTGTCAGAGGTGTACCTGGGAGGTCAGAGGTGTACCTGGGAGGTTTGAGGTATCAGGAGTGGCAGAGAGAGCACCTAGGAGTGTCAGAGGCAAATGGGGAGTGTCAGAGGTGTACCTGGGAATATCGAGGTGTACCTGGGAGCAACAGAGGCACCTGGGAGTATCAGAGGGTTACCTGGGAGTGTCAGAGATGTACCTGGAGTGTCAGAGGTGTATGGTGCGTGATGGGACGGTACCTGGGAGGGTGAGAGGTGTACCAGGGAATGCCGCCGGAGTACCTGGAGTGCTCTGGGGCGGCACCTGGGAGAGTTTCAGAGGTGTACCTGGGAGTGTCAGAGGTACCTGGGAGTGTCAGAGGTGCACCTGGGAGAGTCAGAGGTGTACCTGGAAGTGTCGGAGGTAAACTATGAGTGTGTGTGAGAAGTGGGTACCTGGGAGTGTCTGGGTGTACCTGGGAGGTCTGGGGTGTACCTGGAGTGTCTGAGGTGTACCTGGTGAATGTCAGACGTACCTGGGAGTTTCAGAGGTACCTGGGGAGTGTCAGGTGTACCAGGAGTTCAATGGAGTACTAGGGAGTGTCAGGGTGTACCTGGGAGGTCGTTGGTGTGGCTATGGAGGGTCGAATGTACCTGGCAGTGTCAGTGGTGTACCTGGGAGTGGTCAGAGGTGTGCCTGGGAGTGTCAGGAGGTTTACCTGGGAGTGTCTGCTGAGGCACCTGGGAGTGCCTGAGGTGCCTGGGAGTGTCTGAGGTGTACCTGGCAGTGTCAGAGAAGTACCAGGAGTGTCACAGGAGGCCTGGGGAGGTGAGTTGTACTGAGTGAGAGGTGTACCTGGGAGTGTTAGAGATGTACCTGGGAGTATCGGAGGTAATTGAGAATGTCAGAGGTGTACCTGGAGTATCAGAGGTACCTGGGAGTGTCAGAGGTGTACCAGGGAGTGTCAGAGATGTACCTGGGAGTGTCAGAGGTATGGGCATGTTGACGTGTACCTGGGAGGGTGAGGTGTACCAGGAATGTCATTGGAGCACCTGGGAGTGTCAAAGGTGTACCTGAGTATCGGAGGTGTACTGGGAGTGTCAGAGGTGTACCTGGCAGTGTCAGTGGTGTACCTGGGAGTGTCAGAGGTGTGCCTGGGAGTGTCAGAGGTTTACCTGGGAGAATGGAGGTACCTGGGAGTGTCAGAGGTGTACCTGGCAGTGTCAGTGGTGTACCTGGAGGTCAGGAGGTGTACCTGGGAGTGTTAGAGATGTACCGGGAGTATCGGAGGTGTACTTGGCGAGTGTCAGAGGGTACCTGGGAGTATCAGAGGTACCTGGGAGTGTCAGAGGTGTACCAGGGAGTGTCAGAGATGTGCACCTGGGAGTGTCAGAGGTGTAAGGGCGGAGCCAGAAATCGTGAGGATGAGAGGTGTACCAGGAATGTCATTGGAGTACCTGGGAGTGTCAGAGGTGTACCTGGGAGTATCAGAGGTATAAGAGGAGTGTCAGAGGTGTACCTGGGAGTGTGAGGTGCACCAGGAGTGTCAGTGGAGTTCAGGTGTCAGGTGTGCCTGGGAGTGTCGGAGTAGTACATGGAGTGTCAGAGGTGTACCTGGCAGTGTCAGTGATGTACAGAGTCAGAGGTTTACCTGCGAGTGTCTGAGGTGTACCTGGGAGGTTTGAGGTGTACATGGGAGTCAGAGAGGTACCAGGGAGTGTCACAGGAGTACCTGGGAGTGTGAGGGGTACCTTGCAGTGTGAGAAAAAATGGAGGCCAGGAGATGTGCCTAGGAGTGTCAGAGGTGCACTGGGGAGTGTCAGAGGCACCTAGTCTGGAGGTACCTGGGAGTACCCGGAGTGTCAGGGAGAACCAGGAGTGAAAGAGGTACCTGTAGGAGTGTCAGAGGTGTACCAGGGAGTGTCTGAAGTGCCTGGGAGTGTCAAGGAGGTACCCAGGGAGGCCGAGGAGAACACCAGGAGTGTCAGAGGTGTACCTGGGAGTGTCAGAGGTGTCTAGGAGTACCGGAGGTTTAACTGGGAGTAGCTGGAGTTGTACCTGGGAGTGCCGAGGCGACCTGGGAGTGTCAGAGGTGTACCTGGGAGAATCAGAGGTGTACCTGGGAGTGTCAGAGGAGACCTGAATGTCAGAGGTATACCAGGAGGTCAGTGAAGTACCTGGGAGTCTCAAAGGTGTACTTAGATATCGAGGTGTACCTGGGAATATCGGAGGTACCCAGAATATCGGAGGTGTACCAGGGATTGTCAGTGGTGTACCTGGGAGTGTCAGAGGTGTGCCTGGGGAGTGTCAGAGGCTTACCTGGGAGTGTCTGAGGTGTACCTGGGAGTGTCTGAGGTGTACCTGGGAGGTCAGGAGAACCAGGGAGTGAAAGAGGTGTACCAGAGTGTGAGAGGTGTACCAGGGGAGGTCAGAGGAATACCTAGGAGTGTCAGAGGTGTACCTGGGAGTGTCAGAGGTGTACCTAGAGTATCGGAGGTTTACCTGGGGAGCACGGAATTGTACCTGGAGTGTCGGAGGCGGACCTGGAGTGTCAGAGGTGTACCTGGGAGTATCAGAGGTACCTGGGAGTGTCAGAGGAGTACCTGGGAATGTCAGAGGTATACCAGGGGAGTGTCAGTGAAGCACCGGAGTCTCAAAGGTGTACCTGGGAGCATCGCAGGTACCTGGGAATATCGGAGGTGTACCTGGGAATATCGGAGGTGTGCAGGGAGTGTCAGGAGGTGTACCTGGGAGTCTCAGAGGTGAACCAAAGAGTGTCAGAGGAGTACCTGGAGTGTCAGAGATGTACCTGGGAGTATCGGAGGTGTACCTGGGAGTGTCAGATGTTACCTGGCAGTGTCAGTGGTGTACCTGGGAGTGTCAGAGGTGTGCCTGGAGGCAGAGGTTTACCTGGGAGTGTCTGAGGTACCTGGGAGTGTCTGAGGTGTACCTGGGAGTGTCTGGAGGTGCCTGGGAGTGTCAGAGGTGTACCTGGGAGTTTCAGAGGTGTACCTGGGAGTGTCAGAGGTGTACCTGGGAGTGTCAGAGGTGTGACCTGGGAGTGTCAGAGGTGTACCTGGAAGTGTCGGAGGTGCATCTGAGTGTCAGAGTGTACCTGGGAGCATCAGCGGTGTACCTGGGAGGTCAGAGGTGTACCAGGGAGTGTCAGGTGTGTAAATAGGAGTGTCAGAGGTGTAACTGGGAGTGTCTCAGAGGTGTACCTGGGAGTGTGAGAGGTGTGCACCAGGAGTCAGTGAGTACCTGGGAGTGTCGGAGGTACATGGAGTGTCAGAAGGTGTACCTGGCAGTGTCAGTGGTACCTGGGAGGTCAGAGGTTTACCTGGGAGTGTCTGAGGCTACCTGGAGTGTCTGAGGTGTACCTGGGAGGTGAGATGTACCTAGAGTGTCTGGAGGTGCACTGGGAGTGTCAGAGATGTGCCTAGGGAGTGTCAGGAGGTGCATTTGGGAGTGTCAGAGGTGCACTTGAGCAGCCTGAGGTACCAGGGAGTGTCTGGGGATGTACCTGGGAGTCTCAGAGGAACCAAGAGGTCAGAGGTGTACCTGGGAGTGTCAGAGATGTACCAATACTGGAGGTGTGACCTGGGAGGTCAGAGGTGTACCTGGCAGTGTCAGGTGGCACCTGGGAGTGTCAGAGGTGTGCCTGGGAGTGTCAGAGGTTTACCTGGGAGTGTCTGAGGTGTACCTGGGAGGTCCAAGGTGTACCTGGGAGTGTCTGAGGTGTACCTGGGAGTGTCAGAGGTGTACCTGGGAGTTTCAGAGGTACCTGGAGGTCAGGAGGTGTACCTGGAGAGTGTCGAGAGGTGACCTGGGAGTGTCAGAGGTGTACCTGGAAGCAACGGAGGTGTACTTGGGAGTGTCAGAGGTGTACCTGGGAGTATCAGAGGTGTACCTGGGAGGTCAGATGTACCAGGGGAGGCTGTAACTGGGAGGTCAGAGGTGTAACTGGGAGGTTGAGGTGGCACGGGAGTGTGAGGGTGTACCAGGAGCAGCAGTGAGTACCAGGAGTGTCAGGGGTGTACCTGGAGTGTCAGAGGTGTACCTGGGAGTGTGAGAGGGTACCTGGGAATGTCGGCAGACCTGGGAGTGTCGGAGGTGTACCTGGGCGTGTCAGAGTACTTGGGGAGTGTCAGAGGTGTGCCTGGGAGTGTCAGAGGTACTTGGGAGTGTCAGAGGTGTACCTGGGAGTGTCAGAAGTGCACCTGGAGTGTCTGAGGTGTACATGGGAGGTTCGAGTGTACCTGGCAGTGTCTGAGGTACCTGGCAGGTGTCTGGAGGTGTACCTGGTAGTGTCAGCAGTGTACCTGGGAGGTCAGTGTAACTGGGAGTTCCGGAGGTGTAACTGGGAATGTCAGAGGTGTACCAGAGTGCTCGGTGGAGTACCTGGGAGTTCTCAGTACCTGGGAGTATCAGAGGTGTAACTGGGAATATCGGAGGTGTACCTGGGAATATCGTAGGTGTACCTGGGAGTGTCAGAGGTGTACCTGGGAGTGCCGGAGGTGTACCTGGGAGTGTCACAGGAGTACCTGATTGCTGAGAACCTGGCAGTGTCAGAGGTGTACCTGGGAGCTTCCAGAGATGTACCTGGAGTGTCAGAGGTGTATCTGAGCAATGGACGTGTACCTGGAAGTGTCAGGAGGCACCAGGAGGTCAGTGGAGCACGGGAGTGTCAGAGGAGTACCAGAGGGTCAGTGAAGTGGCCTGGGAGTCTCAAAGGTGTACCTGGGAGTATCGGAGGTACCTGGGAATGGAGGTGTACCTGGGAATACGGAGGGTACCTGGGAGTGCTCAGAGGTGTACCTGGGAGTCTCAGAGGTGAACCAAAGAGTGTCAGAGGAGCACTGGGAGTGTCAGAGATGTACCTGGGAGTATCGGAGGGCACTGGGAGGCCGGAGGTGTACCTGGCAGTGTGGGTGGTGTGCCCTGAGTGCCAGAGGTGTGCCTGGGAGTGTCAGATGTTTACCTGGGAGTGTCTGAGGTGTACCTGGGAATACGGAGATACCTGGGAGAGTCAGAGGTGTACCTGGGAGTCTCAGAGGTGAACCAAAGAGTGTCAGAGGAGACCTGGGAGTGTCAGAGATGTACCTGGGAGTATCAGAGGACCAGTCAGAGGTGTACCAGGGAGTGTCAGGGGTGTAACCAGGAGAGTCAGAGGTGTAACTGGGAGGTCAGAGGTCCTGGGGAGTGTGAGGGTGTACCATGTAGTGTCAGTGAGCCAGGGAGTGTCAGGGTGTACCTGGGAGTGCGGAGGTGTGCCATGGAGTGTCAGAGGTGTACTGGCAGTGCAGTAGTGTACTGGGAGTGCTGAGGTTTGCCTGGGAGGCCTGAGTACTGGGAGTGTCTGAGGTGTACCTGGGAGTCTCAAAGGTGTACCTGGGAGTACGGGAGATGTACCTGGGAATCGGAGGTGCACGGAATATCGGAGGTGTACCAGGGAGGCTCAGAGGTGTACCTGGGAGTCTCAGAGGAAACCAAAGAGTGTCAGAGGAGTACCTGGGAGTGTCAGAGATGTACCTGGGAGGATCGAGGTACCTGGGGTGTCAGAGGTGTACCTCAGGTCAGTGGTGTACCTGGGAGGTCAGAGGTGTGCCTGGGAGTGTCAGGAGGTTTACCTGGGAGTGTCTGAGGTACCTGGGATGCAGGTGTACCTGGGAGTGCCGGAGTGTACCTGGGAGTGTCAGAGGTGTACCTGGGAGTCAGAGGTGTACCTGGGAGTGTCAGAGGTGTACCTGGGAGTGTCAGAGGTACCTGGGAGTGTCAGAGGTGTACCTGAAGTGAGGTACTTGCGAGTGTCAGAGGGTGTACTGGGAGTATCAGAGGTGTACCTGGGAGAGTCAGAGTGTACCAGAGTCAGGTGTAACCAGAGTGTCAGAGGTGAACTGGGAGTGTCAGAGGTGTGACCAGGGAGAGGTACCTGGGAGTGTCAGTGAGTACCAGGGAGGTCAGGTAACTGGGAGTGCTGGGAGGTGTAACACCTGGGAGTGTCTGAGGTGTACCTGGAAGTGTCGGAGGTACTTGCGAGTGTCAGAGAGCAACTGGGAGTGTCAGAGATGTACCTGGGAGTATCAGAGGAGTACCTGGGAGGTCAGAGAGCACAGGAGTGTCAGGTGTAACTAGGGAGTCAGAGGTGTAACTGGGAGTCAGAGGTGTACCTGGAGGGAGTTTAGAGTGCCTGGAGGTACCTGGGAGCTCAGAGATGTGCCTAGAGTGTCAGAGGTGCACTTGGGAGTGTCAGAGGTGCACCTTGGAGTGTCTGAGGTGTACCTGGGAGTGTCTGAGGTACCTGGGAGTGTCAGAGGTGTACCTGGAGTGTCTGAGCCTGGGAGTGCCTGAGGTGTACTGAGAGTGTCAGGGGAGAACCAGGGAGTGAAAGAGGTGTACCCAGAGTGTCAGAGGTGTGACCAGGGAGTGTCTGGAGGTGTACCTGGGAGTGTCAGAGGTGTACCAGGGAGTGTCAGAGGAATACCTAGGGAGGCCAGAGGTGTACCTGGGAGTGTCAGAGGTGTACCTAGGAGTATCGGAGGTTACCTGGAAGTGTCGGAGTTGTACCTGGGAGTGTTGGAGGCGGACCTGGGAGTGTCAGAGGTGACCTGGGAGTATCAGAGGTGTGCCTGGGAGGTCAGAGGAGTACCTGGGAATGTCAGAGGATACCAGGGAGTGTCAGTGAAGTACCTGGGAGTCTCAAAGGTGTACCTGGGAGTACGGGAGGTGTACCTGGGAATATCGAGGTGTACCTGGGAATATCGGAGGTGTACCAGGGAGTGTCAGAGGTGTACCTGGGAGTCTCAGAGGTAAAACCAAAGAGTGCAGAGGAGTACCTGGGAGTGTCAGAGGAGTACCTGGGAATATCAGAGGTATACCAGGGAGTGTCAGTGAAGTACCGGGAGTCTCAAAGGTACCTGGGAGTGTCTGAGGTGTTGGGAGTGTCTGAGGTGTACCTGGGAGTGTCAGGGGAGAACCAGGAGTGAAAGAGGTGTACCGGGAGCACAGAGGTGTACCAGGCACGAGTTGTACCTGGGAGTATCGGGGTTTACATGGGAGTGTCAGATGTGTACCTGGGAGTATCAGAGGTGTACCTGGGAGTGTCAGAGGGGTGTACCAGGGAGTGTCAGGGTGTAACTAGGCGTGTCAGAGGTGTAACTTGGGAGTGTCAGAGGTGTACCTAGGAGTGTCAGAGGTGTACCTGGGAGTGACAGCTGTACCTGGGAGTGTCGGAGGTGTACCTCGAGGTGTGAGAAGTGTGTACCTGGGAGTCGGCGGTGTACCTGGGAGTGTCAGAGGTTTACCTGGGAATATAGGAGGTTTACCTGGGAGTGTCAGAGGTGTACCTGGGAGTGTCAGAGGGTTACCTGGGAGTGTCAGAGATGTACCTGGGAGGTCAGAGGTGTATCTGGGTGTGTTGGATGTGTACCTGGGAGTGTCAGAGGTTTTCCAGGAATGTCAGTGGAGTACCTGGGAGTGTCAGAGGTGTACCTGGGAGTGTCAAAGGTGTAACTGGGAGTGTCGTTGTACCTGGGAGGTCAGAGGTGTACCTGGGGAGTGTCAGAGGTACCTGGAGTGACAGCGGTTTACTTGGGAGTGTCTGAGGTGTACCTGGGAGAGTGAGAAGTGTACCTGGGAGGTCGGCAGTGTACCTGGGAGGTCAGGTACCTGGGAGTGTCAGAGGTACCTGGGAGTGTCAGAGGTGTACCTGGGAGTGACAAGCCTTGTACGTGGGAGTGTCGGAGTTGTACCTGGAGTGTGAGAAGTGTATGGGGAATGTCGGCAGTGTACCTGGGAGTGTCGGAGGTGTACCTGGGCGTCAAAGGTGTGACCTGGGAGTGTCAGAGGTGTACCTGGGAGGTCAGAGGTGCACCTGGCAGTGTCTGCTGAGGTACCTGGTAGTGTCAGCAGTGTACCTGGGAGGTCAGGTGTAACTGGGAGTCTCGGATGTGTAACTGGGAATGTCAGAGGTGTAACCAGGAGTGTCAGTGGAGTACCTGGGAGTCTCAAGGTGTACCTGGGAGACACAGAGGTAATTGGGAATATCGGAGGTGTACCTGGGAATACGGAGGTGTACCTGGGAGTGTCAGAGGTGTACCTGGGAGGCCGGAGGGCCTGGGAGTGTCACGGGAGTACTGGGATTGTCAGAGGCACTCGGCAGTCAAATGTGTACCTGGGAGCGTCAGAGATGTACCTGGGAGTGTGAGGTGTATCCTGAGTGTCGGACGTGACCTGGGAGTGTCAGAGGTGTACCAGGGAGTGTCAGTGGAGTACTTGGGAGTGTCAGAGGTGTACCTGGGTGTGTCAGAGGTGTACCTTGGAGGTCAGAGGTGTGACCTGGGAGGTCACAGGTGAACCTGGGAGTGTCAGAGGTGTACCTGGGAGCATGATAGGTGTACCTGGGAGTGTCGGTGGTGTACCTGGGAGTGTCGGAGGTGTACCTGGAGTGTCAGCGATGTACTTGGGAGTGTCAGAGGTGTACCAGGGAATGTCAGTGAGTACCTGGGAGTGTCAAAGGTGTACCTGGGAGTGTCAGAGGTGTACCTGGGAGGTCAGAGGTGCACCTGGGAGGTCAAGGTGTGCCTGGGAGGTCAGGAGGTGTACCTGGGAGTGTCAGAGGTGTACCTGGGAGTGACAGCGGTGGTACCTGGGAGGTCTGAGGTGTACCTGGGAGAGTGAGAAGTGTACTTGGGAGTGTCGGCAGGTACCTGGGAGTGTCGGAAGTGTACCTGGGAGGCCGAGGTGTACTTGGGAGGTCAGAGGTGTACTTGGGAGGTCAGAGGTGTACCTGAGTGTCAGCAGTGTACCTGGGAGTGGTTTGAGGTGTATCAGGAGTGACAGAGGAGTACCTAGGAGTGTCAGAGGTACCTGGGAGTGTCAGAGGTGTACCTGGGAATATCAGAGGTTTACCTGGGAGGTCAGAGGTATACCTGGGAGGTCAGAGGGTTACCTGGGAGGTCAGAGATGTACCTGGGAGGCAGAGGTGTATGTGGTGCGTGTTGGACGTGCTGGGAGGGTGTGAGAGGTGTACCAGGGAATGTCATTGGAGTACCTTGGAGTGTCATGTACCTGGGAGTTTCAGGAGGTGTACCTGGAGTGTCAGAGGTGTGCCTGGAGTGTCAGGAGGTACCTGGGAGTGTCAGAGGTGTACCTGGAAGTGTCGGAGGTATTTATGAGTGAGAAGGTGTACCTGGGGTGTCTGGGTGTACCTGGGAGTGTCTGGGGTGTACCTGGGAGTGTCAGAGGTGTACCTGGGAGGTCAGGGGTGTACCAGGGAGTGTCAATGAGTACTAGGGAGTGTCAGGTGTACCTGGGAGGTCGTTGGTCTACATGGAGGGTCAGAAGTGTACCTGGCAGTGTCAGTGGTGTACCTGGGAGTGGTCAGAGGTGTGCCTGGGAGGTGGAGAGGTTTACCTGGAGTGTCTGAGGTGCACCTGGGAGTGTCTGAGGTACCTGGGAGTGTCTGGAGGTGTACCTGGCAGTGTCAGAGAAGGGAGTGTCACAGGAGCAGGGAGTGTGAGAGTTGTACCTTGAGTGTGAGAGGTGTACCTGGGAGTGTGAGATGTACCTGGGAGTATCGGAGGTACTTGCGAATGTCAGAGGTACCTGGGAGTATCAGAGGTGTGCCTGGGAGTGTCAGAGGTGTACCAGGGAGTGTCAGAGATGTACCTGGAGTGTCAGAGGTGTATGTGGGCGTTTGGACGTGGCCTGGGAGGGTGAGAGGTGTACCAGGGAATGTCACTGGAGTACCTGGGAGTGTCAGAGAGGTGTACCTGGGAGTGTCAGAGGTTTACCTGCGAGTGTCTGAGGTGTACCTGGGAGGTGTCTGAGGTGCATGGAGTCAGAGAAGTACCAGGAGTGTCACAGAGTACCTGGAGGTGAGGAGAGGTGTGCCTTGCAGTGTGAGAGGTGTACCAGGAGTGTCTGAGGTGTACCTGGGAGTGTCAAGGTGTACCTGGGAGTGTCGGACGTACCTGGGAGTGCTCAGAGGTGTACCAGGGAGTGTCAGGAGTACTTGGGCCAGAGGATGTCAGAGGTGTACCTTGGAGTGTCAGGAGGTGTGCCTGGAGAGTCACAGGTGAACCTGGGAGGTCAGAGGTGTACCTGGGAGTATGAGAAGTGTACCTGGGAGGTCGGTGGTGTACCTGGGAGTGTCGGAGGTGTACCTGGGATTGTCATGATGTACTTGGGGTGTCAGAGGTGTACCAGAATGTCAGTGAGTACCTGGGAGTGCCAAGGTGTACCTGGGAGTGTCAGAGGTGTACCTGGGAGTGTCAGAGGTGTACCTGGGTGTCAAGGTGTACCTGGAGTGTCAGAGGTACCTGGGAGGTCAGAGGTGACCTGGGAGTGTCAGAGGTGTACCCTGGGGATGTCTGAGGTGTACCTGGGAGAGTGAGAAGTGTACCTGGGAGGTTTGGCAGTGTACCTGGGAGTGTCGGAGGTACCTGGGAGTGTCAGAGGTACTTGGGAGTGTCTGAGGTGTACCTGGGAGTGTCAGAGGTGTACCTGGGAGTGTCAGAGGTGTACCTGGGAGGTCAGAGGTGTGTACTGGGAGTGTTGGGCGGTACCTGGGAGTGTGGAGGTGCATCAGGAGTGTGAGGAGTACCTAGGGAGTGTCAGAGGTACCGGGAGTGTCAGAGGTGTACCTGGAATGTCAGGAGGTGTACCTGGGAGTGTCAGAGGTATACCTGGGAGTATCAGAGGGTTACCTGGGAGTGTTCAGAGATGTACCTGGGAGTGTCAGAGGTGGTGGTGCGTGTTGGACGTGTACCTGGGAGGGTGAGAGGTGTACCAGGAATGTCATTGAGTACCTGGGAGTGTCACAGGTACCTGGGAGTTTCAGAGGTGTCTTGGGAGTGTCAGAGGTGCACCTGGGAGTGTCAGAGGTGTACCTGGCAGTGTCAGAGGTGTACCTGGAAGTGTCGGAGGTGTACTTGCGAGTGTGAGAAGTGTACCTGGGAGTGTCTGGGGTGTACCTGGAGTGTCTGGGGTGTACCTGGAGTGTCTGAGGTGTACCTGGTGAATGCTCAGACGTGTACCTGGGAGTTTAGAGGTACCTGGGAGTGTCAGGGGTGTACCAGGAGTGTCAAGGAGTACTAGGGGAGTGTAGGGGTGTACCTGGGAGCTGTTGGTAGCATGGAGGGTCAGAAGGCCTGGCAGTGTCAGTGGTGCCTGGGAGTGGTCAGAGGTGCCTGGGAGTGTCAGAGGTTTACCTGGGAGTGTCTGAGGTGCACCTGGGAGTGTCTGAGGTGTACCTGGGAGTGTCTGAGGTGCACTGGCAGTGTCAGAGAAGTACCAGGGAGTGTCACAGGAGTACTGGGGAGTGTGAGAGTTGTACCTTGAGTGTGAGAGGTGTACCTGGGAGTGTTAGGAGATGTACCTGGGAGTATCGGAGGTACTTGAATGTCAGAGGTGTACCTTGGAGTATCAGAGGTGTACCTGGGAGTGTCAGAGGTGTACCAGGGAGTGTCAGAGATGTACCTGGGAGTGTCAGAGGTGGTGGGCATGTTGGACGTGTACCTGGGAGGGTGAGAGGTGTACCAGGGAATGTCATTGAGTACCTGGGAGTGTCAAGGTGTACCTGAGAGTATCGGAGGTGTACCTGGGAGTGTCAGAGGTGTACCTGGCAGGCTCAGTGGTGTACCTGGGAGTGTCAGAGGTGTGCCTGGGAGTGTCAGAGGTTTACCTGGGAGTGTCGGAGGTGTACCTGGGAGTGTCAGAGGTGTACCTGGCAGTGTCAGTGGTGGGTACCTGGGAGTGTCAGAGGTGTACCTGGGAGAGCAGAGATGACCTGGAGCATGGAGGTGTACTTGTGAGTGTCAGAGGTGTACCTGGGAGTATCAGAGGTGTACCTGGGAGGTCGGAGGTGTACCAGGAGTGTCAGAGATGTACCTGGGAGCACAGAGGTGTATGTGGGCGTGTTGGACGTACCTGGGAGGGTGAGAGGTGTACCAGGGAATGCTTGTGGAGTACCTGGGAGTGTCAGAGGTGTACCTGGGAGTATCAGAGGTATAAGAGGGAGGTTGCAGAGGTGTACCTGGAGTGTGAAGGGGTGTGACCAGGGAGTGTCAGTGAGTTCCAGGGAGTGTCAGGGGTGTACCTGGGAGTGTCGAGTAGTGCCATGGAGTGTCAGAGGTGTACCTGGCAGTGTTCGGTGATGTACCTGGGAGTGTGAGAGGTTTACCTGCGAGTGTCTGAGGTGTACCTGGGAGTGTCTGAGGTGTACATGGGAGGTCAGGAGAGGTACCAGGGAGTGTCACAGGAGTACCTGGGAGTGAGAGGTGTACCTTGCAGGTGTGTGAGAGGTGTACCAAGGAGTGTCAGAGATGTGCCTAGGAGTGTCAGAGGTGCACTTGGGAGTGTCAGAGGTGCACCTTGGGAGGTCTGAGGTGTACCTGGGAGGTCCGAGGTGTACCTGGGAGGTCAGGGGAGAAACCAGGGGAGTGAAAGAGGTACCTGAGTGTCAGAGGTGTACCAGGGAGTGTCTGAAGTGTACCTTGGGAGTGCAGAGGTGTTCCAGGGAGTGTCAGAGAATACTGGGAGGTCAGAGTGTACCTGGGAGTGTCAGAGGTGTACCTAGGGAGTACCGAGGTTTAACTGGGAGGTTGGAGTTGTACTGGGAGGTCGGAGGCGACCTGGGAGGTCAGAGGTGTACCTGGGAGAATTGAGAGGTACCGGGGAGGCTGAGAGAGTACCTGGGAATGTCAGAGGTATACCAGGAGTGTCAGTGAAGTACCTGGGAGTCTCAAAGGTGTACTTAGAGTACCGGAGGTGTACCTGGGAATATCGGAGGTGCCTGGGAATATCGGAGGTGTACCAGGGATTGTCAGGTGGTGTACCTGGGAGTGTCAGAGGTGTGCCTGGGAGTGTCAGAGGTTTACCTGGGAGTGTCTGAGGTGTACCTGGAGTGTCTGAGGTACCTGGGAGTGTCAGGGGAGAACCAGGGAGTGAAAGAGTTGTACCCAGAGTGCTGGGAGGTGTACCAGGGAGTGTCAGAGGAATACCTAGGAGGTCAGAGGTGTACCTGGGAGTGTCAGAGGACCTAGGAGTATCGAAGGTTTACCTGGAGTGTCAGGGACCTGGCCTGGAGTGCCGGAGGCGGACCTGGGAGTGTCAGGAGGTACCTGGGAGTATCAGAGGTACCTGGGAGGCCAGAGGAGCACCTGGGAATGTCAGAGGTATACCAGGGAGTGTCAGTGAAGTACCTGGGAGTCTCAAAGGTACTTGGGAGTATCGCAGGTGTGAATATCGGAGGTACCTGGGAACACGGAGTGTACCAGAGTGTCAGAGGTGTACCTGGGAGTCTCAGAGGTGAACCAAAGAGTGTCAGAGGAGTACCTGGGAGGTCAGAGATGTACCTGGGAGTATCGGAGGTGTACCTGGGAGTGTCAGATGTTTACCTGGCAGTGTCAGGTGGTGCACCTGGGAGTGTCAGAGGTGTGCCTGGGAGGCAGAGTTTACCTGGGAGTGTCTGAGGTGTACCTGGGAGTGTCTGAGGTGTACCTGGGAGTATCTGAGGTGTACCTGGGAGCAGTCAGGAGGTGTACCTGGGAGTTTCAGAGGTGTACCTGGGAGGCCAGAGGTGTACCTGGAGCTCAGAGGTGTACCTGGGAGTGTCAGAGGTGTACCTGAAGTGTCGGAGGTGTACTTGGAGTGTCAGGAGGTGTACCTGGGAGTATCAGCGGTGTACCTGGGAGTGTCAGAGGTACCAGGATGTCAGGTGTGTAACTAGGAGTGTCAGAGGTAACTGGGAGGTCAGAGGTGTACCTGGGAGGTGAGAGGTGTACCAGGGAGTGTCAGTGAGTACCTGGGAGTGTCGAGGTACATGGGAGTGTCAGGTGTACCTGGCAGTGTCAGTGGTGTACCTGGGAGTGTCAGGAGGTTTACCTGGGAGTGTCTGAGGTGTACCTGGGAGTGTCTGAGGTGTACCGAGTGTGTGAGATGTGTACCTGGGAGTGTCTGGAGGTGTACCTGGGAGTGTCAGAGATGCCTGGGAGTGTCAGAGGTGCACTTGGGAGGCCAGAGGTGCCTGAGTGTCTGAGGTGTACCAGGAGTGCTGGAGAGGTGGGATCAGAGGCCAAAGAGCGACAGAGGAGTACCTGGGAGTGTCAGAGATGTACCTGGGAATATCGGAGGTGTACCTGGGAGTGTCAGAGGTGTACCTGGCAGTGTCAGTGGTGTACCGGGAGTGTCAGAGGTGTGCCTGGGAGGCCAGAGGTTTACCTGGGAGTGCCGAGGTACCTGGGAGTGTCAAGGTACCTGGGATGTCTGAGGTGTACCTGGAGTGCTCAGAGGTGTACCTGGAGCCGAGGTGTACCTGGGAGTGTCAGAGGTGTACCTGGGAGTGCAGAGGCCCTGGGAGTGTCAGAGGTGTACCTGGAAGTGTCGGAGGTGTACTTGCGAGTGTCAGAGGTGCACCTGGGAGTATCAGAGGTACCTGGGAGGTCAGATGTGTGCCAGGGAGTGTCAGGTGTAACTGGGAGTGTCAGAGGTGTAACTGGGAGGCCAGAGTGTACCTGGGAGTGTGAGGGGTGTACCAGGAGGTCAGTGGAGTACCAGGGAGTGTCAGGGGTGTACCTGGGAGTGTCAGAGGTGTACCTGGGAGGAGATGTGGGAATGTCGGCAGTGTACCTGGGAGGCACCTGGGCGTATCAGAGGTGTACTTGGGAGTGTCAGAGGTGTACTTGGGAGTGTCAGAGGTGTATTGGGAGTGTCAGAGGTGTACCTGGGAGGGAGGTCAGAAGTGCACCTGGAGTGTCTGAGGTGTACATGGGGAGGTTCGAGTGTACCTGGGCAGTGTCTGAGGTACCTGGCAGGTGTCTGGAGGTGTACCTGGTAGTGCTCAGCAGTGTACCTGGGAGGTTAGTGTAACTGGGAGTTCCCGGGAGGTGTAACTGGGAATGTCCGAGGTGTACCAGAGTGCTGGGTGGAGTACCTGGGAGTTCTCAGTGCCTGGGAGACAGAGGTGTAACTGGGAATATCGGGAGGTGTACCTGGGAATATCGTAGGTGTATTCCTGGGAGTGTCAGAGGTGTACCTGGGAGCAAGCCGGAGGTGTACCTGGGAGTGTCACAGGAGTACTCTGACTGCTGAAAATCTGGCAGTGTCAGGAGGTGTACCTGGGAGCTTCCAGAGATGTACCTGGAGTGCCTGGAGAGGTGTATCTGAGCAATGGACGTGTACCTGGAAGTGTCAGGAGGCACCAGGAGGTCACGTGGGAGCACGGGAGGCTGGGAGGAGCACCAGAGCGGCCAGTGAAGTGGCCTGGGAGTCTCAAAGGTGTACCTGGGGAGTATCGGGAGTAGTACCTGGGAATGGAGGTGTACCTGGGAACACGGGAGGTGTACCTGGGAGTGCCTGGGAGGTGTACCTGGGAGTTCAGAGGTGAAACCAAAGAGTGTCAGAGGAGCAATGGGAGTGCTGGGAGATGTACCTGGGAGTATCGGGAGGGCACGGGGAGGCCGGGAGGTGTACTTGGCAGTGCTTGGGGTGGTGTGGCCCTGAGTGCTGGAGGTGTGCCTGGGAGTGTCAGGATGTTTACCTGGGAGTGTTCTGAGGTGTACCTGGGAATACGGAGATACCTGGGAAAAGCCAGAGGTGTACCTGGGAGTCTCAGAGGTGAACCAAAGAGTGTCAGAGGAGGCCTGGGAGCGTCAGAGATGTGCCTGGGAGTATCAGAGGCCCAGCCAGAGGCAAAACAGGGAGGCCAGGGGTGTAACCAGGAGTGTCAGAGGTGTGCACCTGGGAGGCCAGAGGTAAAATGGGGAGTGTGAGGGTGTACCATGTAGTGTCAGTGAGCCAGGGAGTGTCAGGGTGTAATGGGAGTGCAAGCGGAGGTGTGGCCATGGAGTGTCAGAGGTGTACTGGCAGTGCTGTAGTGTACTGGGAGTGCTGAGGCTGGCCTGGGAGGCCTGAGTACTGGGAGGCCTGAGGTGTACTCTGGGAGTTCCCAAAGGTGTTTCCTGGGAGCACGGGGAGATGTACCTGGGAATGGGAGGTGCACGGAATATCGTGGGAGGTGTACCAGGGAGGCTGGGAGGTGTACCTGGGAGTTCTCAGAGGAAACCAAAGAGTGTCAGAGGAGTACCTGGGAGTGTCAGAGATGTACCTGGGAGGATCGAGGCACCTGGAGGGGTCAGAGGTGCACCATAAGGCCAGTGGTGCACCTGGGGAGGTCAGAGGTGTGCCTGGGAGCGTCAGGAGGTTTACCTGGGGAGTGTCTGAGGCACCTGGGATGCAGGTGTACCTGGGGAGTGCCCTGAGTGCACCTGGGAAGTGTCAGAGGTGTACCTGGGAGCCAGAGGTGCACCTGGGAGTGTCAGAGGTGTACCTGGGAGTGTCAGAGGCACCTGGGAGTGTCAGAGGTGTACCTGAAGCAATGAGGTACTTTGCGAGTGCCTGGGGAGTGTACTGGGAGCATCAGAGGTGTGCCTGGGAGCAAGCCGAGATGTGTACCAGAGCCAGGTGTAACCAGAGCAAGCCAGAGGTGCACTGGGAGTGTCAGGAGGTGTGGACAAGGGAGAGGTACCTGTGGGAGTGTCAGTGAGCACCAGGGAGGCCAGGTAACTGGGAGTGCTGGGAGGTGTAAACAAAATGGGAGTGCCTGAGGTGTACCTGGAAGTGTCGTGGAGGTACTTGCGAGTGTCAGAGAGCAACTGGGAGTGTCAGAGATGTACCTGGGAGTATCAGAGGAGTACCTAGGGAGGCCAGAGAGCACAGGAGTGTCAGGTGTAATTAGGGAGCCAGAGGTGTAACTGGGAGTCAGAGGTGTACTCTGGAGTAGAAAATTTTAGAGCACCTGGAGGTACCTGGGAGCACAGAGATGTGCCTAGAGTGTCAGAGGTGCACTTGGGAGGCCAGAGGTGCACCTTTGGGAGTGCCTGAGGTGTACCTGGGAGTGTCTGAGGTACTCTGGGAGTGTCAGAGGTGTACCTGGAGTGCCTGAGCCTGGGAGTAAGCCTGAGGTGTACCTGAGAGTGTCAGGGGAGAACCAGGAGGAAAGAGGTGCAAAATGCAGAGTGTCAGAGGTGTACCAGGAGTGTCTGAGGTGTACCTGGGAGGTCAGAGGTGCAACAGGAGTGTCAGAGGAATACCCAGAGTGTGGGAGGTACCTGGGAGCAGTCAGAGGTGTACCTAGGAGCACGGGAGGCATACCTGAAGTGTCGGAGTTGCACGGGGAGTGGAGGCGGACTGGGAGTGTCAGAGGTGTACCTGGGGGAGCATCAGGAGGTGTACCTGGGAGGCCAGAGAGTACCTGGGAATGTGTCAGAGGCATACCAGGAGTGTCAGTGAAGTACCTGGGGAGTTCTCAAAGGTGTACTACCTGGGAGCACGGGAGGTGTACTCAACATTTAGAGGTACCTGGGAACATTTGAAATAGGAGTGCTGGGAGGCACTGGGAGTTCAGAGAGGTGAAACCAAAGAGTGTCAGAGGAGTACCTGGGAGTGTCAGAGGAGCACTTGGGGAATATCAGAGGCATTCCAGGGAGTGTCATGAAGCACGGGAGTCTCAAAGGTGTACCTGGGAGTGTCTGAGGTGTACCTGGGAGTGTCTGAAAATGGTGTCAGGGGAGAAACCAGGGAGTGAAAGAGGTGTACCTGGGAGTGCTCAGGGGTACCAGGAGACGGAGTTGTACCTGGGACATCGGGGGTGTACATGGGGAGGTCAGACGGGTACCTGGGAGTATCAGAGGTGTACCTGGAGTGCTGAGGCAATGGTGGAGTGTCAGGGGTGTAAATTCAGGCGTGCCGAGGTAATTGGAGTGTCAGAGGTGTACCTGGAGTGCCAGAGGCAATGGGAGTGACAGCGTGTACCTGGGAGTGTCGGAGGTGTGGGAGTGTAGGCGTACCTGGGAGGTTTTGGCGGTACCTGGGAGGCCAGAGGTACCTGGGAATATCAGAGTGTTTACCTGAGTGTCAGAGGTGTACCTGGGAGTGCTGGGAGGTTACCTGGGAGTGTCAGAGATGTACCTGGGAGTGCGTCAGAGGTGTATCTGGGTGTGTTGGATGTGTACCTGGAGTGTCAGGAGGGTGTTCCAGGAATGTCAGGAGCACCTGGGTGTGTCAGGAGGTGTACCTGGGAGTGTCAAAGGTAACTCGAGTGTCAAAGTTGTACCTGGGAGGCCAGAGGTGTACCTGGGAGTGTCAGAGGTGTACCTGGGAGTGACAGCGGGTGTACTTGGGAGTGCCTTGTACCTGGGAGAGTGAGAAGTGTACCTGGAGGCCGGCAGGTACCTGGGAGCAAGCCGTAGGTGTACCTGGGAGGCTGGGGTGTACCTGGGAGTGTCAGAGGTGTACCTGGGAGTGACAGCGCCTTGTACGTGGGAGCGTCGGGAGTTGTACCCGGAGGTGAGAAGGTAATGTGGGAATGTCGGCAGTGTACCTGGGAGTGTCGGGAGGTGTACCTGGGCGTGTCAAAGGTGTACTTTGCAGGAGCAACAGAGGTACCTGGGAGTGTCAGAGGTGCACCTGGCAGTGTTCGAGGTGTACCCAGTGTCAGCAGTGTACCTGGGAGCGTCAGGGTGTAACTGGGGAGTCTCGGAGGTGTAACTGGGAATGTCGAGGTGTACCAGGAGGTCAGTGAGTACCTGGGAGTCTCAAAGGTGCACCTGGGAGTATCAGAGGTAACTGGGAATATCGGGAGGTGTACCTGGGAAGGAGCCGGAGGTGTACCTGGGAGGCCGAGGTGTACCTGGGAGGTCGGGAGGTGTACCTGGGAGTGTCACGGGAGTACCTGGGATTAACAGAGGTGCACCTGGCAGTGTCAAAGGTGTACCTGGGAGGTTGGACGTGTACTCTGGGAGTGCCAGAGGTGTACCAGGAGGTCAGTGGAGTACTTGGGAGTGTCAGAAGTGTACCTTGGGAGGTCAGAGGTGTACCTGGAGGTCAGGGAGGTGTACCCAGGAGGCCACAGGTGAACCTGGGAGGCCAGAGGTGTACCTGGGAGCATGAGAAGTGTACCGGAGGTCGGTGGTGCACCTGGGAGTGCTGGAGGTGTACCTGGCAGTGTCATGAAGCACTCTGGGAGTGTCAGAGGTGTACCAGGGAAGGTCAGTGAGCACCTGGGAGTGTCAAAGGCACCTGGGAGGTCAGAGGTGTACCTGGGAGTGTCAGGTGTACCTGGGAGTGTCAGCTGCGTACCTGGAGTGTCAGAGGTGTACCTGGGAGTGACAGCGATGTACCTGGGAGTGTCTGAGGTGTACCTGGGAGTGAGAAGTGCACCTGGGAGTGTCGGCAGGTACCTGGGAGTGCCGGAGGTACCTGGGAGCCGAGGTGCAATGGGAGCAGCCAGAGAGGTGTACTTTGGGAGTGCCAGAGGCACCTGGGAGCAAGTCAGCGGTGTACCTGGGAGTAAGCTTGAGGTATCAGGGAGGACAGAGAGGCCCAGGAGGTCAGAGGTGTACTGGGAGTGTCAGAGGTGTACCTGGGAATATCAGAGTGTGCACTCCGGGGAGTGTCAGAGGTATACCTGGGAGTGTCAGGAGGTTACCTGGGAGCAAGGTCAGGAGATGTACCTGGGAGTGCCAGAGGTGTACGTGGTGCGTGTTGGATGTGTACCTGGGAGGGTGAGAGGTGTACCAGGGAATGCCGCTGGAGTACCTGGGAGGGAGTGTCAGAGGTGTACCTGGGAGTTTCAGAGGTGTACCTGGGAGGTCAGGAGGTGTACCTGGGAGTGTCAGAGGTGTACCTGGGAGTGTCAGAGGTGTGTACCTGGAAGTGTCGGAGGTGTTCTTATGAGGTGAGAAGTGTGACCTGGGAGTGTCTGGGGTACCTGGGAGTGTCTGAGGTGTACCTAGAATGTCAGACGTGTACCTGGGAGTGTCAGAGGTGTACCTGGGAGGCCAGGTGTACCAGGGAGTGTCAGTGGAGTACTAAGGAGTGTCAGGGGTGTACCTGGGAGTGTCGTTGGTGTACATGGAGGGTCAGAGGTGTACCTGGCAGTGTCATTGGTGTACCTGGGAGGTCAGAGGTGTGCCTGGGAGTGTCAGAGGTTTACCTGGGAGTGTCTGAGGTACCTGGGAGTGTCTGGAGGTGTACCTGGGAGGTCTGAGGTGTACCTGGCAGTGTCAGAGAGGCACCAGGGAGTGTCACAGGAGTACCGGGGAGTGTGAGAGTTGCACTTGGAGCGTGAGAGGTGTACCTGGGAGTGTTCCGAGATGTACCTGGGAGTATCGGAGGTGTAATTTATGAGGTCAGAGGAACTTGGAGCATCAGGGTGTACCTGAACTGCCAAGGTGTACCTGGGAGTGTCAGATGTGTACCTTGGGAGTGTCAGCGATGTACCTGGAGTGTTAGAGGTGTATCAGGGAGTGACAGAGGAGTACCTAGGAGTGTCAGAGGTGTACCTGGGAGTCTCTGGTTTACACTGGTAGTGTCATAGGTGTACCTGGGAGGTCAGGAGGTGTACCTGGGAGTGTCAGAGGTGACCTGGGAGTACCGGAGGTGTACCTGGAGTGTCAGAGGTGTACCTGGGAGAATAGGGGTGTACCTGGAAGTGACAAAGGTGTACCAGGGGAGGTCAGGGGTGTAACGGGAGTGTCAGAGGAGTAACTGGGAATGTCAGAGGTGTACCCAGGAGGTCGTTGGAGTACCTGGGAGTCTCTTAGGTGTACCTGGGAGACCGGAGGCACCTGGGAATATCGGAGGTGTACCTGGGAGTGTCAGAGGTGTACCTGGGAGGTCAGAGGTGTACCAGGAGTGTTAGAGATGTACCTGGGAGGTCAGAGGTGTATGTGGGCATGTTGGACGTACCTGGGAGGGTGAGAGGTGTACCAGGGAATGTCATTGAGTACCTGGGAGGTCAGAGGTGTACCTGAGAGCATCGGAGGTGTACCTGGGAGGTCAGAGGTGTGCTCAGTGGTGTACCTGGGAGTGTCAGAGGTTTACCAGGGAGTGTCAGTAAAGTACCTGGGAGTCTGCAAAGGTGCACTTGGGAGACGGAGGTGTACTGAATATCGGAGGTACCTGGGAATATCTGGAGGTGTACCAGGATTGTCAGTGGTGCACCTGGGAGTGTCAGAGGTGTGCCTGGGAGGTCAGAGGTTTACCTGGGAGTGTCTGAGGGGTGCACCTGGAGGTCTGAGGTGTACTGGGAGGTCAGGAGAACCAGGGAGTGAAAGAGGTGTACCTGTGGAGTGTCAGAGGTGTACCAGTGAGTGTCAGAGGAATACCTAGGAGGTCAGGAGGTACCTGGGAGTGTCAGAGGTGTACCTAGGAGTATCGGAGGTGATACCTGGGAGTGTCGGAATTGTACCTGGGAGTGCCGGAGGTGACCTGGAGTGTCAGGAGGTGTACCTGGGAGTATCAGAGGTGTACCTGGGAGTGTCAGAGGAGTACCTGGGAATGTCAGAGGTATACCAGGAGTGTCAGTGAAGTACCTGGGAGTCTCAAAGGTGTACCTGGGAGTATCGCAGGTGTACCTGGGAATATCGGAGGTGTACCTGGGAATATCGGAGGTGTACCAGGGAGTGTCAGAGGTGTACCTGGGAGTGTCAGAGGTGCACCTGGGAGGTCTGAGGTGCACCTGGGAGGTCAGGGGAGAACCAGGAGGAAAGAGGTGTACCTGTGGTGTCAGAGGTACCAGGGAGGTCTGAGGTGTACCTGGGAGGTCAGAGGTGCAAAGGGAGTGTCAGAGGAATACCTAGGAGTGCAGAGGTACTAGGGAGGTCAGAGGTGTACCTAGGGAGTATCAGAGGTTTACCTGAAGTGTCGGAGTTGTACCTGGGAGTGTCGGAGGGGACCTGGGAGTGTCAGAGGTGTACCTGGGAGTATCAGAGGTGTACCTGGGAGTGTCAGGGAGTACCTGGGAATGTCAGAGGTATACCAGGGAGGTCAGTGAAGTACCTGGGAGTCTCAAAGGTGTACCTGGGAGTATGGGAGGTGTACCTGGGAATATCGATGTACCTGGGAATATCGGAGGTGTACCAGGAGTGTCAGAGGTGTACCTGGGAGTCAGAGGTGAACCAAAGAGTGTCAGAGGAGTACCTGGGAGGTCAGAGTACCTGGGAATGTCAGAGGTATACCAGGGAGTGTCAGTGAAGTACCTGGGAGTCTCAAAGGTGTACCTGGGAGTGTCTGAGGTAACCTGGGAGGTCAGAGGTACCTGGGAGTGTCTCTGAGGTGTACCTGGGAGTGTCTGAGGTGTACCTGGGAGGTCAGGGGAGAACCAGGAGTGAAAGAGGTGTACCTGGGAGTGTCAGAGGTGTACCAGGAGTATCGGAGTTGTACCTGGGAGTATCGGGGGTGTACATGGGGAGGTCAGACGTGTACCTGGGAGTATCAGAGGTGCTACCTGGGAGTGTCAGAGGTGTACCAGGGAGTCAGGGTGTAAATAGGCGTGTCAGAGTGTAACTGGGAGTGTCAGAGGTGTACCTGGAGTGCTCAGAGGTGTACCTGGGAGGACAGCGTGTACCTGGATTGTCGGAGGTGTACCTCGGAGGTGAGAAGTGTACCTGGGAGTGTCGGCGGTGTACCTGGGAGCACGGAGGTGTACCTGGGAATGTCAGAGGCCTGGGAATATCAGAGGTTTACCTGGGGAGTGTCAGGAGGTACCTGGGAGGCAGAGGGTTACCTGGGAGTGTCAGAGATGTTCCTGGGAGTGTCAGAGGTGTATCTGGGAGTGTTGGACTGCACTGGGAGTGTCAGAGGTGTACCAGGGAATGTCAGTGGAGTACCTGGGAGTGTCAGAGGTGTACCTGGGAGTTCAGAGGTGTACCTGGGAGTGTCAGAGGTGTACCTGGCAGTGTCAGTGGTGTACCTGGGAGGTCAGAGGTGTGCCTGGGAGGTCAGGTTTACCTGGGAGTGTCTGAGGTGTACCTGGGAGTGTCTGAGGTGTACCTGGGAGTGTCTGAGGTGTACCTGGGAGTATCAGAGGTGTACCTGGGAGTTTCAGAGGTGTACCTGGGAGTGTCAGAGGAGCACCTGGGAGGTCAGAGGTGTACCTGGGAGGTCAGAGGTGTACCTTGAAGTGTCGGAGGGCAATTGCGAGTGTCAGAGGTACCTGGGAGTATCAGAGGTGTACCTGGGAGGTCTGAGGTGTACCAGGGAGTGTCAGGGGTGTAACTAGGAGTGTCAGAGGTGTAACTGGGAGTGTCAGAGGTGTACCTGGGAGTGTGAGGGGTGTACCAGGAGGTCAGTGAGTACCAGGGAGTGTCAGGGTGTACCGAAGCTCGGAGTGTACATGGGAGTGTCAGAGGTGTACCTGGCAGTGTCAGTGGTGTACCTGGGAGTGTCAGAGGTTTACCTGCGAGTGTCTGAGGTGTACCTGGGAGTGTCTGAGGTGTACCTGGAGAGCTCAGGGTACCAGGGAGGTCACAGGAGTACCTGGGAGTGTGAGAGGTGTACCTTGGAGTGTGAGAGGTGTACCAAGGAGTGTCTGAAGGTACCTGGGAGTGTCAGAGATGTGCCTGCAGGAGTGTCAGAGGTGCACTTAGATGCCAGAGGCACCTGTCCTGAGTGTCCAGGAAAAGAGGTGTACCTGTGGAGTGTCAGAGGTGCAACTAGGGAGTGTCTGAGGTGTACCTGGGAGGTCAGGAGGTGTACCAGGGAGTGTCAGAGGAATACCTAGGAGGGTCAGAGGTGTACCTGGGAGTGTCAGGAGTACCTAGGAGAATGGAGGTTTAACTGGGAGTGCCGGAGTTGTACCTGGGAGTGTCGGAGGTGACCTGGGAGTGTCAGTGTACCTGGGAGTATAGAGGTGTACCTGGGAGTGTCAGAGGAGTACCTGGGAATGTCAGAGGTATACCAGGGAGTGTCAGTGAAGTACCTGGGAGTCTCAAGGTGTACTTGGGAGTATCGGAGGTGTACCTGGGAATATCGGAGGTGTACCTGGGAATATCGGAGGTGTACCAGGGAATGTCAGAGGTGTGCCTGGGAGGCAGAGGTTTACCTGGGAGTGTCTGAGTGTACCTGGGAGTGTCTGAGGTGTACCTGGGAGTGTCAGGGGAGAACCAGGAAGTGAAAGAGGTGTACCTGGGAGTGTCAGAGGTGTACCAGGGAGTGTCAGAGGAATACCTAGGAGTGTCAGAGGTGTACCTGGGAGTGTCAGAGTACCTAGGAGACGGGAGGTTTACCTGGGAGTGTCGGAATTGTACCTGGGAGTGTGGAGGTGACCCAGAAGGAGGTACCTGGGAGTACAGAGGTGTACCTGGGAGGTCAGAGAGAAGTACCTGGAATTGTCAGAGGCACCAGGAGTGTCAGTGAAGTACCTGGGAGTCTCAAAGGTGTACCTGGGAGTATCGGAGGTGTACCTGGAATATCGGAGGTGTACCTGGGAATATCGGAGGTGTACCAGGAGGTCAGAGGTGTACCTGAGTCTCAGAGAACCAAAGAGTGTCAGAGGAGTACCTGGGAGTGCCAGAGATGTACCTGGGAGTATCGGAGGTGTACCTGGGAGTGTCAGAGGTGTACCTGGAGTGTCAGAGGTGTACCTGGGAGGCCAGAGGTGTACCTGGAGTGTCAGAGGTGTACCGAAGTGTCGGAGGTGTACTTGGGAGTAGCAGAGGTAGAAGTATCAGAGGTGTACCTGGGAGTGTCAGAGGTGTACCAGGGAGTGTCAGGGGTGTAACTAGGAGTGTCAGAGGTGTAACTTGGGAGTGTCAGAGGTGTACCTGGGAGTCTGAGGGGTGTACCAGGAGACTGGGGAGGCCCAGGGAGTGTCAGGGGTGCCTGGGAGTGTCAGGTGTACCTGGCAGTGTCAGTGGTGTACCTGGGAGTGTCAGAGGTGCCTGGGAGTCAGGAGGTTTACCTGGGAGTGTCTGAGGTGTACCTGGGAGTGTCTGAGGTACCAAGGTCTGGAGGTGTGGGAGTGTCAGGAGGTGCACCTGGCTCAGGTGTACCTGGGATGTCAGAGGTGTACCTGGGAGTGTCAGAGACTTGGAGTGCCAGAGGTGGTACCTGGAAGTGTCGGAGGTGTACTTGTGAGTGTCAGAGGTGTACCTGGGAGTATCAGAGGTGTACCTGGGAGTGTCAGGAGGTGTACCAGGGAGTGTCAGGGGTGTAACTAGGAGTGTCAGAGGTGTGGCTGATGGAGTGTCAGGAGGTGTACCTGGCAGTGTGGGTGGTGTACCTGAGTGTCAGAGGTTTTGGGAGGTCTGGAGGTGTACCGGGAGTGCTGAGGTGCACCTGGGAGTGTGAGAGGTGTACCTAGGAGTGTCTGAGGTGCACCTGGGAGTGTGAGGTGTACCTAGGAGGTGTCTGAAGTGTACCTGGGAGTGTGAGATGTGCCTAGGAGTGTCAGGAGGTTCACTTGGGAGTCGGGTGCACCTGGGAGTGTCTGGAGGTGTCACCCGGGAGGTCTGAGGTACCTGGGAGGACAGAGGTACCTGGGAGTGTCTGAGGTACCTGGGAGGTCAGGGGAGAACCAGGGAAAGAGGTGTACCTGTGAGTGTCAGAGGTGTACCAGGGAGTGTCTGAGGTGTACCTGGGAGTGTCTGTACCAGGGAGTGTCAGAGGAATCTAGGAGTGTCAGAGGTGTACCTGGGAGCCAGAGAAGTACCAGGGAGTATCGGAGGTTTACCTGGAAGTGTCGGAGTTGTACCTGGGAGTGTCGGAGGGGACCTGGGAGTGTCAGAGGTGTACCTGGGAGTATCAGAGGTACCTGGGAGTGTCAGAGGAGTACCTGGGAATGTCAGAGGATACCAGGGAGTGTCAGTGAAGCAACCTGGGAGTCAGTGTACCGGGAGTATCGGAGGTGTACCTGGGAATATCGGAGGTACCTGGGAATATCGGAGGTGTACCAGAGTGTCAGAGGTACCTGGGAGTCTCAGAGGTGAACCAAAGAGGCAGAGGAGTACCTGGGAGGCCAGAGGAGTACCTGGGAACAGAGGTATACCAGGGAGTGTCAGTGAAGTACCTGGGAGTCTCAGGTGTACCTGGGAGTGTCTGAGGTGTACCTGGGAGGTCAGAGGTGTACCTGGGAGGTTTGAGGTGTACCTGGGAGTGTCTGAGGTGTACCTGGGAGGTTGGGGAGAACCAGGGAGGAAAGAGAGGTGGGAGCACGAGGTGTACCAGGGAGCACGGAGTTGTACCTGGGAGTATCGGGGGTGTACATGGGAGTGTCAGACGTGTACCTGGGAGTATGAGAGGTGTACCGAGTGTCAGAGGTGTACCAGGGAATGTCAGGGGTGTAACTAGGCGTGTCAGAGGTGTAACTGGGAGTGTCAGAGGTGTACCTGGGAGGCAGGCACCTGGGAGTATCAGAGGTGGCATTGGGAGGTCACAGGGGTGTAACTGGGAGTCTCGGGAGGTGTACCAGAGTGGAGGTACCTGGGAGTGAAAGAGGTCTCACCTGGGAGTGTTAGAGGTGTACCAGGAGGACGGACGTGTACCTGGAGTGCCAGGTACAGGGAATGTCAGTGGAGTACCTGGGATTGTCAACAGTCAGTACCTGGTGTCAGACAGAGAGTACCAGGAGTCACAGAACACCCAGGAGTGTCAGAGGTGCATCTGGGAGTGTCAGGAGGTGTGCCCTAGGGTATCGGAAGTTTACATGGGAGTGTCGGAGTTGTACCTGGGAGTGTCGGAGGCAGACCTGGGAGTGTCAGAGGTGCACCTGGGAGCACGAGGTGTACCTGGAGGTTGAACTTGGGAGACAGTGTAACTGGGAGTCTCGGAGGTGTAACTGGGAATGTCAGAGGTGTACCAGGAGTGCTGCCTGAATGATTGTCAGAGGTGTACCTGGCAGTGCCGGCGGTGTACCTGGGAGTGTCAGAGGAGAACCAGGAGTGAAAGAGGTGTACCTGAGGACAAAAGTGTACCAGAGCACGGAGGCCTGGGAGTGTCGGAGTTGTACCTGGGAGTGCCAGGTGTACCTGGGAGTGTCAGAGCCTAGGAGTACGGAGGTGGGAGGAGAAGTGCACCTGGGAGTATCAGAGGTACCTGGAGTGTCGAGTAACTGGAGTGCCAAGAGGAGCATTGGGAGGTCAGAGGTGTACCTGGGAGTGACAGCGGCAGTAACTGAGAGGTTGAGGTGGTAACTGGGAGGTTGGGGAGGTGCAGGAGTGTCGCAGTACCTGGGAGTGACAGCAGTGTACCTGGGAGAGCCGAGTACCTGGGAGTGTACCTGAATGCACCAGGCACCTGAGCATGCCAGTGTCTGAAATAACTAGCAGTGCCCAGCAACCTGTCAGAGCATTCAGGGATTGACAGAGCACTTGAGGTCAGAGTAAAATTGGGAAAGTCAGAGAGGTGTACTGGGAGCAAGTCAGAGGTACCTGGGAGTGTCAGAGTATACCTGGAGCAAGTCAGAGGTACCTGGGAGGCAGAGAGATGCACCTGGGAGTTCAGAGGTGTATCTGGGAGTGACGGACGTAATGGAGAGTCTGAGGACCAGGAAATGTCAATGGAGTACCTGGGATTGTCAGAGGTGTACCTGGCAGAGGCCTGGGAGCAGTCAGAGGAGTACCAGGGAAGCCCAACAGGAAATTACCTAAGATGCCAGGAGGTGTACCGAGCTAGGAGGTGTACCTGGAGAATGGAAGTTTACCTGGGAGTTTCAGAGGTGTGCCTGAGCAAACTAGAGGCACCTGGGAGTGTCACAGGTGTACCTGGAGCATCAGAGGTACCTGGGAGGTCAGAGGAGCACCTGGGAATGTCAGAGCAGTACACCAGGAGTCAGCAAGACCCAGAGTCTCAAATGTACCAGGCTCTCAGAGGAACCAAAGGGTGCAGCCAGGTACCTGGGTGTCAGAGGTATACCTGGGAGCACGGAGGTGTACCTGGGAATATTTAGTGCACCTGGAGGTCAGAGGTGTACCTGGGAGCTCAGGTGAAACCAAAGAGTGCCAAGGGAGCACCTGGGAGTCAGAGGTTTACATTGGGAGTATCGGAGGTGTACCGGAGTCAGAGGTGGTGTCAGTGGTGTACCTGGGAGCAGCAGAGGTGCCTGGGAGTGTCAGAGGTTCACCTGGGAGTGTCTGAGGTGCACCTGGGAGTGTCTGGAGGTGCACCTGGGAGTGTCTGAGCTGAACCTGGGAGCATAGAGGTGCACCTGGGAGTCCAGAGGTGTACCTGGGAGTGCCAGAGGTGCACCTGGGAGCACAGAGGTGACCTGGGAGTGTCAGAGGTGTACCTGGAAGCAAAAGGAGTAATTGGTGAGCGCAGAAAACACCTGGGAGGCCTAGGGAGAGCCAGAAACTTAGGGAGTGTCAGCAAAAGAAACTAGGGAGGCCAGAACCTGGGAGGTGAGAGGGCACCCGGGAGGTCAGTGGAGGTACCAGGAGGCTGGGGTGTACCTGGGAGTGTCGAGGGTGTACCTGGGAGTGCGCCTGGCAGTGCTCAGTGGTGCACCTGAAAGGTGCTGGCCCGGGAGTGTCTGAGGTGCCTGGGAGGTCTGAGGTGTACCTGGGAGGTGTGAGAGGTGTACCCAGGGAGTGTCTGAGAGGTGTACCTGGGAGTGTCAGAGGTGCCTAGGAGTGTCAGAGGTGCACTTGAGTGTCAGAGGTGCACCTTGGAGTGTCTGGAGGTGTACCTGGGAGTGTCTGAGGTGTACCTGGGAGTGTCAGAGGTGTACCTGGGAATGTCTGAGGTACCTGGAGTGTCTGAGGTACCTGGAGTGTCAGGGGGAGAGTGAAAGAGGTGTGTACTGTGAGTGTCAGAGGTGTACCAGGGAGTGTCTGAAGTGTACCTGGGAGCCAGAGGTACCAGGGGAGGTCAGAGCAGTCTGGGAGTGTCAGAGGTGTACCTGGGAGTGTCAGAGGTGTACCTGGGAGCACGAGGAAGGCCTGTGGAAGTCGGGAAATTTGGGAGTGTCGGAGGCGGACCTGGGAGTGTCAGAGGGTACCTGGGAGTATCAGAGGTGCACCTGGGAGGTCAGAGGAGTACCTGGGAATGTCGAGGTATACCAGGGAGTGTCAGTGAAGTACCTGGGAGTCTCAAAGGTGTACCTGGGAGTATCGCAGGTGACCTGAATATCGGAGGTACCTGGGAATATTTGGAGGTGTACCAGGAGGCAGAGGCACTGGAGCAAGTGTAACTGGGAGTCTCAGAGGTGTAACTGAATGTCAGAGGCAATGGGAGTGTGAGAGGTGTACCTAGGAGTATCGGAAGCATATGGGAGTGTCAGAGGTGTACCTGGGAGAATCGGAGATGTACCTGGGAGTGTCAAAGGTGTACCTGGGAGTGTCAGAGGGGTTCCAGGGAGTGTCAGAGGTGAACCAGCGAGTGTCAGATGTGAACCAGGGAGTGTCTGAGGTGTATCTGGAAGTATCGGAGGTGTACTTGGGAGTGTCAGAGGTTTACCTGGGAGTATCAGAGGTGTACCAGGGAGTATCAGTGGAGTACCTAGGTGTGTCAAAGGTGTACCTGGCAGTGTCAGAGGTGTACCTGGGGGTGTCAGAGGTGTACCTGGGAGTGTCAGGGGTTTACTAGGGAGTGTTAGTGGAGTACCTGGGACTGTCAGAGGTGTACCTGGGAGTGTCAGAGCAGTACCTGGCAGTGTCAGAGTTGTATCTGGGAGTGTCGGACGTGTACCTGGGAGTGTCAGAGGTGTACCAGAGAATGTCAGTGGAGTACCTGGCAGTGTCAGAGGTGTACCTGGGATTGTCAGAGGTATATCTGGGAGGGTCAGAGGTGTACCTGGGAGTGTCAGAGGTATATCTGGGAGTGTCAGAGGTGTACCCTGGAGTGTCAGAGGTGTACCTGGGAGTGTCAGAGGTGTACCTGCGAGTGTCAGCGGTGTACCTGGTAGTGTCTGAGGTGTACCTTGGAGTGTTAGAGGTGTGCCTGGGAGTGTCAGAGGTGCACTTGGGAGTGTCAGAGGTGCACCTTGGAGTGTCTGAGGTGTACCTGGGAGTGTCTGAGGTGTACCTGGCAGTGTCTGAGGAGTACCTGGCAGTGTCTGAGGTGTACCTGGCAGTGTCAGAGGTGTACCTGGGAGGGTCAGCGGTGCACCTGGGAGTGTTAGAGGTGTATCAGGGAGTGGGAGAGGAGTACCTAGGAGTGTCAGAGGTGTTCCTGGGAGTGTCAGAGATATACAGGAGTATCGAAGGTGTACACCAGGATTTATGCGGTGTACTGGGAGTGTCAGAGGTGTACAGGGAATGTCAGTGGAGAACCTGCGGGTGTCAGAGGTGTACCTGGGAGTGTCAGAGATGTACCTGGGAGTGTCAGGGTGTACCTGGGAGTGTCAGAGGTGTACCTGTTATTGTCAAGGTGTACCTGGGAGTGTGTCAGAGATGTGCCTGGGGAGTGTCAGAGGTGTATCTGGGAGTGTCGGACGTGTACCTGTGAGTGTCAGATGTGTACCAGGGAATGTCAGTGGAGTACCTGGGATTGTCAGAGGTGTACCTGGCAGTGTCAGAGGTGTACCTGGGAGTGTCAGAGGAGTACCAGGGAGTGTCAGAGGAATTCCTAGGAGTGTCAGAGGTGTACCTGGGAGTGTCAGAGGTGTACCTAGGAGTATGTGAGGTTTACCTGGGAGTGTCGGAGTTGTACCTGGGAGTGTTGGAGGCGGACCTAGGAGTGTCACAGGTGTACCTGGGAGTATCAGAGGTGTATCTGGGAGTGTCAGAGGTGTATCTGGGAATGTCAGAGGTATACCAGGGAGTGTCAGTGAAGTACCTGGGAGTCTCAAAGGCGTACTTGGGAGTATCGGAGGTGTACCAAAGAGTGCCAGCGGAGTACCTGGGAGTGTCAGAGGTACCTGGGAGTATCGGAGGTGTACCTGGGAATATCGGAGGTGTACCTGGGAGTGTCAGAGGTGTACCTGGGAGTCTCAGGGTGAACCAAAGAGTGCCAGCGGAGTACCTGGGAGGTCAGAGGTTTACTTTGGGAGTATCGGAGGTGTACCTGGGAGTGTCAGAGGTGTACCTGGAGAGGTTGCAGTGGTGTACCTGGGAGTGTTAGAGGTGTGCCTGGGAGGTCAGAGGTTTACCTGGGAGTGTCTGAGGTACCTGGGAGGTGTCTGAGGTGTACCTGGGAGTGTCTGAGGTGTACCTGGAGTATCAGAGGTGTACCTGGGAGTTTCAGAGGTGTACCTGGGAGTGTCAGAGGTGCACCTGGGAGTGTCAGAGGTGTACCTGGGAGTGTCAGAGGTACCTGGAAGTGTCGGAGGTGTACTTGCGGAGTGTCAGAGGTACCTGGGAGTATCAGAGGTGTACCTGGGAGAGTCAGAGGTGTACCAGGGAGTGTCAGGGGTGTAACTAGGAGTGTCAGAGGTGTAACTGGAGTGTCAGTGTACCTGGGAGTGTGAGAGGTGTACCAGGGAGTGTCAGTGGAGTACCAGGGAGTCAGGGGTGTACCTGGGAGTGTCGGAGGTGTACATGGAGTGTCAGAGGTGTACCTGGCAGTGTCAGTGGTGTACCTGGAGTGTCAGAGGTTTACCTGGGAGTGTCTGAGGTGTACCTGGAGTGTCTGAGGTGTACCTGGAGTGTGAGAGGTGTACCCAGGAGTGTCTGAGGTGACCTGGGAGGTCAGAGATGCCTAGGAGTGTCAGAGGTGCACTTGGGAGGTCAGAGGTGCACTTGGAGTGTCTGAGGTGTACCTGGGAGTGTCTGAGGTGTACCTGGGAGTGTCAGAGGTGTACCTGGGAATGTCTGAGGTGTACCTGAGTGTCTGAGGTGTACCTGGGAGTGTCAGGGGAGAAACTAGGAGTGAAAGAGGTGTACCTGCGAGTGTCAGAGGTGTACCAGGGAGTGTCTGAAGGTGTACCTGGAGTGTCAGAGGTGTACCAGGGAGTGTCAGAGGAATACCTAGGAGTGTCAGAGGTGTACCTGGAGTGTCAGAGGTGTACCTAGGAGTATCGGAGGCATACCTGAGTGTCGGAATTGCACCTGGGAGTGTCGGAGGCGGACCTGGAGGTCAGAGGTACCTGGGAGTATCAGAGGTGTACCTGGGAGTGTCAGAGGAGTACCTGGATGTCAGAGATACCAGGAGGTCAGTGAAGTACCTGGGAGTCTCAAAGGTGTACCTGAGTATCGGTGTACCTGGGAATATCGGAGGTACCTGGGAATATCGGAGGTGTACCAGGAGTGTCAGAGGTGTACCTGGAGTCTCAGAGGTGAACCAAAGAGTGTCAGAGGAGTACCTGGGAGTGTCAGAGATGTACCTGAGTATCGGAGGAACCTGGGAGGTCAGAGGTGTACCGGCAGTGCTGGGGTGTACCTGGGAGTGTCAGAGGTGTGCCTGGGAGTGTCAGAGGTTTACCTGGGAGTGTCTGAGGTACCTGGGAGTGTCTGAGGTGTACCTGGAGTGTCAGAGGTGTACCTTGAGCTCAGAGGTGCTACCTGGGAGTGTCAGAGGTGCAACCTGGGAGTGTCAGAGGTGTACCTGGGAGGTCAGAGGAGTACCTGGGAGGTGTGAGATGTACCTGGGAGTATCGGAAACCGGGAGTGTCAGAGGTGTACCTGGCAGTGTCGGAGGTGTACCTTGCGAGTGTGAGAAGTGTACCTGGGAGTGTCTGGGGTGTACCTGGGAGTGTCTGAGGTGTACCTGGTGAATGTCAGACGTGTACCTGGAGTGTCAGAGGTGTACGCCGGATGTCAGGGTGTACCAGGAGTCAGTGGAGTACTAGGGAGTGTCAGGGTGTACCTGGGAGTGTCGTTGTGTACATGGAGGGTCAGAGGTGTACCTGGCAGTGTCAGTGGTGTACCTGGAGTCAGAGGTGTGCCTGGGAGTGTCAGAGGTTTACCTGGGAGTGTCTGAGGTGTCCCTGGGAGTGTCTGAGGTGGGAGCGTCTGAGGTGTACCTGGCAGTGTCAGAGAAGTACCAGGGAGGTCACAGGAGTACTGGGGAGCGTGAGAGTTGTACCTTGGAGTGTGAGAGGTACCTGGGAGTGTTAGAGATGTACCTGGAAGTGTCGGAGGTAATTTGCGAGTGTGAGAAGTGTACCTGGGAGTGTCTGGGGTGTACCTGGTGTCTGAGGTGTACCTGGTGAATGTCAGACGTACCTGGGAGTGTCAGGTGTACCAGGGAGTGCTGTGGAGTAACTAGGAGTGTCAGGGTGTACCTGGTGTCGTTGGTGTACATGGAGGTTCGAGGTGTACCTGGCAGTGTCAGTGGTGTACCTGGGAGAGGTCAGAGGTGCCTGGGAGGTCAGAGGTTACTGGGAGTGTCTGAGGTGTACCTGGGAGTGTCTGAGGTGTACCTGGGAGTTCGAGGTGTACCTGGCAGTGTCAGAGAAGTACCAGGAGTGTCAAGGAGACTGGGGGCGTAGAGTTTACCTTGGAGGTGAGGAGGTGTACCTGGGAGTGTTAGAGATGTACCTGGAGTATCGGAGGTGTAACTTGCGAGTGTCAGAGGTGTACCTGGGAGTATCAGGGTGTACCTGGAAGTGTCAAAGGTGTACCTGGGAGGCAGATGTGTACCTGGGAGGTCAGCGATGTACCTGGGAGTGTTAGAGGTGTATCAGGAGTGACAGAGGAGCAACCTAGAGTGTCAGAGGTGTACATGGGAGTCTCTATGGTTTACCTGGTAAATACAGGTGTACTGGGAGTGTCAGAGGTGTACCTGGGAGGTCAGAGGTGTACCTGGGAGTATCGGAGGTGTACCTGGGAGGTCAGAGGTACCTGGGAGTATCAGGGGTGTACCTGGAAGTGTCACAAGATTAGGAGTGTCAGGGGTGTAACTGGGAGTGTCAGAGGAGTAACTGGGAATGTCAGAGGTGTACCAGGAGTGTCATTGAGTGGCCTGGGAGTCTCTTAGGTGTACCTGGGAGAATCGGAGGTGCACCTGGGAATATCGGAGAGGTACCTGGGAGTGTCAGAGGTGTACCGGAGTGCTCAGAGGTGTACCAGGGAGCAGAGATGTACCCGGGAGTGTCAGAGGTGTATGGGGCGTGTTGGACGTACCTGGGAGGGTGAGAGGTGTACCAGGGAATGTCATTGGAGTACTGGCAGTGCAGAGGTGTACCTGAGAGTATCGGAGGTGTACCTGGGAGTGTCAGAGGTGTACCTGGCAGTATCAGTGGTGTACCTGGGAGTGTCAGAGTTACCAGGGAGGTCAGGTGAAGTACCTGGGAGTCTCAAAGGTGTACTTGGGAGCACGGAGGTGTACCTGGGAATACGGGAGGTACCTGGGAATATCGGAGGTACCAGGATTGTCAGGTGCCTGGGAGTGTCAGAGGTGCTGGAGTGTCAGAGGTTTACCTGAGTGTCTGAGGTACCTGGAGTGTTTGAGGTGTACCTGAGTGTCAAGGGAGAACCAGGAGTGAAAGAGGTGTACCTGTGAGGCTCAGAGGTGTACCAGGGAGGTCAGAGGAATACCTAGGAGGTCAGAGGTGTACCTGGGAGTGTCAGAGGTACCTAGGAGCACGGAGGTTTACCTGGGAGTGTCGGAATTGTACCTGGGAGTCGGAGGCGGACCTGGGAGTGCAGAGGTGTACCTGGGAGTATCAGAGGTGTACCTGGGAGGTCAGAGGAGACCTGGGAATGTCAGAGGTATACCAGGAGGTCAGTGAAGTACCTGGGAGTCTCTCAAGGTGTACCTGGGAGGTCTGAGGTGTACCTGGGAGTGTCAGAGGTACCTGGGAGGTCTGAGGTACCTGGGAGTGTCTGAGGTGTACCTGGGAGTGTCAGGGGAGAACCAGGGAGGAAAGAGGTACCTGGGAGTGTCAGAGGTGTACCAGGAGTATCGGGAGTTAAACCTGGGAGTATCGGGGTGTACATGGGAGTGTCAGACGTGTACCTGGGAGTATCAGAGGTGTACCTAGGAGGTCAGAGGTGTACCAGGAATGTTGGGGTGTAACTAGGCGTGTCAGAGGTGTAACTGGGAGGCTGGGAGGTACCTGGGAGGTTGCAGGCCTGGGAGGTCAGAGGTACTTGGGAGGTCAGGTGTAACTGGGAGTCTCGGAGGTACCAGGGAGTGTCTGAGGTGTACCTGGGATTGAAAGAGTTCACCTGGGAGGCAGAGGTGTACCAGGGAGGACGACGTGACCTGGGAGTGCCAGGGGTGTACCAGGAATGTCAGGAGTACCTGGGATTGTCAGAGGTGTACCTGGCAGTGTCAGAGGTGTACCTGGGAGGTCAGAGGAGTACCAGGAGGTCAGAGGAATACCTAGGAGTGCTCAGAGGCATCTGGGAGTGTCAGAGGTGTACCAGAGCACGGGAAGTTTACCTGGGAGTTTCAGAGGTACCTGGGAGTAACAGAGGTGCACTGGGAGGTCAGAGGTGTACCTGGGAGGTCAGAGGTACCTGGGAGTGTCTGAGGTGTACCTGGGAGGTTGGGGAGACCAGGGAGTGAAGAGGTGTACCTGTGAGGCTGCGGAGGTGTACCAGGGAGTGTCTGAGGTGTACCTGGGAGTGTCAGAGGTACCAGGAGTGTCAGAGGAATACCTAGGAGGCTCAGAGGTGTGCTAGAGCACAGAGGTGTACCTAGGAGTATCAGAGGTTTACCTGGAAGTGTCGGAGTTGTACCTGGAGGTGTCGGAGGCGGGACCTGGGAGTGTCAGAGGTGTACCTGGGAGTATCAGAGGTGTACCTGGGAGGTCAGAGGAGTACAGAGTTATACCAGGGAGTGTCAGTGAAGTACCTGGGAGTCTCAAAGGGTACCTGGGAGATCGGAGGTGTACCTGGGAATACGGAGGTGTACCTGGGAATATCAGAGGTACCAGGAGTGTCAGAGGTGTACCTGGGAGTCTCAGAGGTGAACCAAAGAGTGTCAGAGGAGTACCGGGAGTGTCAGAGAGTACTGGGAATGTCAGAGGCATACCCAGGAGTGTCAGTGAAGTACCTGGGAGTTCTCAAAATGGGAGTGTCTGAGGTACCTGGGAGGTCAGAGGTGTACCTGGGAGTGTTGAGGTGTACCTGGGAGTGTCTGAGGTACCTGGGAGGTCAGAGAACCAGGAGTGAAAGAGGTGTACCTGGGAGGTCAGAGGTGTACCAGGGAGCACGAGTTGTACCTGGGAGTATCGGGGTGTACAGGGAGCAGTCAGACGTACCTGGGAGATCAGAGGTGTACCTGGGAGGTCAGAGAGGTGCACCAGGAGTGTCAGGGGTGTAAATAGGCGTGTCAGAGGTGTAACTGGGAGGTCAGAGGTGTACCTGGGAGGTCAGAGGTACCTGGGAGGACAGCGGTGTACCTGGGATTGTCGGAGGTGTACCGGAGGTGAGAAGTACCTGGGAGTGTCGGCGGTACCTGGGAGTATCGGAGGTGTACCTGGGAATGTCAGAGGTGTACCTGGGAATATCAGAGGTTTACCTGGGAGTGTCAGAGGTGTACCTGGGAGTGTCAGAGGTTACCTGGGAGCGAGATACCTGGAGGTCAGAGGTGTATCTGGGAGGCTGGACGGTACCTGGGAGTGTCAGAGGGTACCAGGAATGGGGTGTGTACCTGGGAGCGTCAGAGGTGTGCCTGGGAGGCTGGCAGAGGTTTACCTGGGAGTGTCTGAGGTGTACCTGGGAGTGTCTGAGGTGTACCTGGGAGTGTCTGAGGTGTACCTGGGAGCATCAGAGGTGTACCTGGGTGCTCAGAGGTGTACCTGGGAGTGTCAGAGGAGTACTGGGAGGGGTCAGAGGTACCTGGGAGAGTCAGAGGTGCACCTTGAAGTGTCGGAGGTGTACTTGCGAGTGTCAGAGGTGTACCTGGGATGATTGAGTTACCTGGGAGGTCAGAGGTGTACCAGGGAGGTCAGGGGTGTAACTAGAGTGTCAGAGTAACTGGGAGGTCAGAGGTGTACCTGGGAGTGTGAGGTGGGTACCAGGGGGAGCTCAGGAGTACCAGGAGTGTCAGGGGTGTACCTGGGAGTGTCGGAGGTGTACATGGAGTGTCAGAGGTGTACCTGGCAGTGCTGGTGGTGTACCTGGGAGTGTCAGAGGGTTACCTGCGAGTGTCTGAGGTGTACCTGGGAGTGTCTGAGGTGTACCTGGGAGTGTCAGAGAAGTACCAGGGAGGTCACAGGAGTACCTGGGAGGTGAGAGGTGTACCTGGAGGTGAGAGGTACCAAGGAGTGTCTGAAGTACCGGAGGTCAGAGATGTGCCTTGGAGGCCGAGGTGCACTTGGGAGGTCAGAGGTGCACCTTGGAGTGTCTGAGGTGCCCTGAGAATGTCTGAGGTACCTGGGAGTGTCAGGGGAGAACCAGGGAGGAAAGAGGTACCTGTGAGTGCTGGGAGGTGTACGGGAGTGTCTGAGGCCTGGGAGTGTCAGAGGTGTACCAGGAGTGTCAGAGGGAGGCTGGGGAGGTACCTGGGAGGTCAGAGGTACCTAGAGACCGGAGGTTTAACTGGGAGGTCGGAGTTGTACCTGGGAGTGTCGGAGGTGACCTGGGAGTGTCAGGTGTACCTGGGAGTTTCAGAGGTGTACTGGGAGTGTCAGAGGAGTACCCGGGAATGTCAGAGGTATACCAGGGAGGCTGATGAAGTACCTGGGAGTCTCAAAGGTGTACTTGGGAGTATCGAGGTACCTGGGAATATCGGAGGTACCTGGGAATATCGAAGGTACCAGGAATGTCAGTGGTGTACCTGAGTGTCAGAGGTGTGCCTGGAGTGTCAGAGGTTTACCTGGGAGTGTCTGAGGTGTACCTGGGAGTGTCTGAGGTGTACCTGGGAGGCCAGGGGAGAACCAGGAGTGAAAGAGGTGTACCTGTGAGGTGAGAGGTGTACCAGGGAGTGCTGCAGAGGAATACCTAGGAGTGCAGGAGGTGTACCTGGGAGCAAGGAGTAACCTGGGAGCACGGAGGTTTACCTGGGAGTGTGGAATTGTACCTGGAGAAGCCGGAGTGACCTGGGAGTGTCAGAGGTACCTGGGAGTATCAGACGTACCTGGAGTGTAGAGGAGTACCTGGGAATGTCAGAGGCATACCAGGGAGTGTCAGTGAAGTACCTGGGAGCCCAAAGGTGTACCTGGGAGTATCGGAGGTGTACCTGAATACGGAGGTGTACCGGGAAGGTACCAGGAGGTCAGAGGTACCTGGGAGTCTCAGAGGTGAAACAAAGAGTGTCAGAGGAGTACCTGGGAGTGTCAGAGAGATGTACCTGGGAGCACGGAGGTGTACTGGGAGTGTCAGAGGTACCTGGCAGAGCCAGAGTACCTGGGAGTGCTGAGGTGTACCTGGGAGTGCGGAGGTGTACCTGGGAGTGTCGGAGGTGTACCTGGGAGGTCAGAGGTGTACCTGGGAGCATAGAGGTGTACCTGGGAGTGTCAGAGGTACCGGAGGTGGGGTGTAACTAGGAGGCTGGAGGTAACTGGGAGGCGGAGGTACCTGGAGTCTGAGGGGTAACGGGAGTGTCAGTGGAGTACCAGGAGTGTCAGGTGTACCTGGGAGGCTCAGAGATGCACTGGCAGGCTGGGTGGTACCTGGGAGTGTCAGAGGTGTGCCTGGGAGGTCAGAGGTTCACCTGGGAGTGTCTGAGGTGACCTGGAGTGTCTGAGGCACCTGGAAGTGTCTGAGGTACCTGGAAGGTCAGAGGTACCTGGGAGCTCAGAGGTACCTGGGAGTGTCAGAGGTGTACCTGGGAGCTCAGAGGTGCACCTGGGAGTGTCAGAGGTGTACCTGGAAGTATCGGAGGTGTACTTGCGAGTGTCAGAGGTGTACCTGGGAGATCAGAGGTGTACCTGGGAGGTCAGAGGTACCAGGAGTGTCAGGGTGTAACCAGGAGTGCTCAGAGGTGTACATGGGTGTCAGAGGTGTACCTGGCAGTGTTGGGGTGGTGTACCTGGGAGTGCTGAGAGGTTTTCTGGGAGGTCTGAGGTGTGCCTGGGAGGTCTGGAGGTGCACCTGGGAGGTGGGAGAGGTACTAGGGAGTGCCTGAGGCACCTGGGAGGTGTGAGAGGTACCTAGGGAGGCCTGAAGTGTACCTGGGAGCAACAGAGATGTCTAGGAGTGTCAGAGGTTCACTTGGGAGGTCAGAGGTGCACCTTGGAGTGTCTGAGGTACCTGGGAGTGCCTGAGGTACCTGGGAGTGACAGAGGTACCTGGGAGTGTTGAAGTGTACTGGGAGGTTGGGGGAGAACTAGGGAGAAAGAGGTGTACCTGGGAGTGTCAGAGGTGTACCAGGGAGTGTCTGAGGTGCACCTGGGAGTGCCAGTGGTGTACCAGGAGGTCAGGAGAATACCTGGGAGTGTCAGAGGGCCTGGGAGGTCAGAGAAGTACCTAGGAGATCGGAGGTTTACCTGAAGAAGCGTGAGTTGTACCTGGGAGGCCGGAGGTGGACTGGGAGTGCCGGAGGTGTACCTGGGAGTATCAGAGGTACCTGGGAGTGTCAGAGGAGTACCTGGAATGTCAGAGGCTACCAGGGAGGTCAGTGAAGTACCTGGGAGTCTCAAAGGTGTACCTGGGAGTATCGGAGGTGTACCTGGGAATACCGGAGGTGTACCTGGGAATATCGGAGGTGTACCAGGAGTGTCGAGAGGTGTACCTGGGAGTCTCAGAGGTGAACCAAAGAGTGTCAGAGGAGCACCTGGGAGTGTCAGAGGAGTACCTGGGAATGTCAGAGGCATACCAGGGAGTGTCAGTGAAGTACCTGGGAGTCTCAAAGGTGTACCTGGGAGTGTCTGAGGTGTACCTGGGAGCTGAGAGGTGTACCTGGGAGTGTCTGAGGTGTACCTGGGAGTGTCTGAGGTGTACCTGGGAGGTCAGGGGAGAACCAGAGTGAAAGAGGTGTACCTGGGAGGTCAGAGGTGTACCAGGAGCATCGGAGTTGTACCCTGGGAGTATCGGGGGCACATGGGAGTGTCAGACGTACCTGGGAGTATCAGAGGTGTACCAGGGAGGCCAGAGGTGTACCAGGAATGTCAGTAACCAGGCGTGTCAGAGGTGTAACTGGGAGGCCAGGAGGTGTACCTGGGAGTGTCAGTGGTGTACCTGGGAGTGTCAGAGGTGTACTTGGGAGTGTCAGGGGTAACTGGAGTCTCTGGAGGTGTACCAGGGAGTGTCTGAGGTACCTGGGATTGAAAGAGGCTCACCTGGGAGTGTTAGAGGTGTACCAGGGAGTGACGGACGTACCTGGGAGTGCCAGGGTACCAGAATGCAGTGGAGTACCTGGGATTGTCGGAGTGTGCATCTGGCAGTGTCAGAGGTGCCTGGGAGTGTCAGAGGAGTACCAGAGTGTCACAGGAATACCTAGGAGCACAGAGGTATCTGGGAGTGTCAGAGGTGTACCTAGGAGTATCGGGAAGCTACATGGGAGTGTCGGAGTTGTACTGGGAGTGCCGGAGGCAGACCTGGGGAGGTCAGGTGTACCTGGGAGTATCAGAGGTGTACCTGGGAGGTCAGAGGTGTACTTGGGAGTTGTAACTGGGAGTTCTGGAGGTGTAACTGGGAATGTCAGAGGTGTACCAGGGAGTGTCAGTGAGTACCTGGGATTGTCAGAGGTGTACCTGGCAGTGGGCTGGGTGGTACCTGGAGTGCTGCAGAGGAGAACCAGGAGTGAAAGAGGTGTACCTGGGAGGCCAAAAGGTACCAGGGAGCACGGAGGTTTTCTGGGAGCATTGGAGTTGTACCTGGGAGTGTCAGAGGTGTACCTGGGAGTGTCAGAGGTGTACCTAGAGTATGGAGGTGTACCTGGGAGGTGGAGAAGGGTACCTGGGAGTATCAGAGGTGTACCTGGGAGTGTCAGAGGTGTACCTGGGAGTGACAGCGGTAACTGGGAGTGTCGGAGGTGTAACTGGGAGTGTCAGAGGTATATGGGAGTGTCAGAGGTGCCTGGGAGTGACAGCGGTGTACCTGGGAGAGTCGAGGTACCTGGGAGGTGAGAAGTGCACCTGGGAGTGTCGGCAGTGTACCGGAGTATCGGAGGTGTACCTGGGAGTGTCAGAGGTGTACTTGGGAGTGTCAGCGGTACCTGGGAGCGTCAGCGGTGTACCTGGGAATGTCTGATGTGTACCTGGGAGTGTCAGAGGATGTGCCCAGGGAGTGTCAGAGGTGCACTTTGGAGTGTCAGAGGGCCACCTTGGAGTGGCCTGAGGTGTACCTGGGAGTGTCTGAGGTGACCTGGCAGTGTCTGAGGTGTACCTGGCAGTGTCTGGAGGTGTAATTGGCAGTGCTCAGCGGTGTACCTGGGAGTGTCAGCAGCACCTGGGAGTTAGAGGTATCAGGATTGACAAAGGAGCACCTAGGAGAGGTCAGAGGCACCTGGGAGGTCAGTAGGTACCTGGAGCAGGAGGTACCTGGGAGCTCAGAAGCATACCTGGGAGTGCAGAGGTACCCTGTGTCAGAGATGTACCTGGGAGTGTCAGAGGTGTATCTGGGAGGACGGACGGTACCCTGAGAGTGTCTGAGGTACCAGGAATGTCAGTGAGTACCTGGGATTGTCAGAGGTACCTGGCAGTGTCAGAGGTACCTGGGAGGTCAGAGGAGTACCAGGGAGTGTCACAGAATACCTAGGAGTGTCAGAGGTGTACCTGGGAGTGTTAGAGGTGACCTAGGAGATCGGAAGTTTACCTGGGAGTTTAGAGGGGTACCTGGGAGTAACAGAGGTACTGGGAGTGTCACAGGCATGTACCTGGGACAGAGGTGTACCTGGGAGTGTCAGAGGAGTACCTGGGAATGTCAGAGGTACCAGGAGGTCAGTGCCCCAAAGGTACCTGGGAGTCTCAGAGGTGAACCAAAGAGCCAAGGAGCACCTGGGAGTGTCAGAGGTGTACCGAGCACGGGAGGTGACTGAAATCGGAGGTGTACCTGGGAATACCGGAGGTGTACCTGGGAGTGTCAGAGGTGTACCTGGGAGTCTCAGAGGTGAACCAAAGAGTGCCACGAGTACCTGGGACTGTCAGAGGTTTACATTGAGTATCGGAGGTGTACCTGGGAGTGTCAGGTGTACCTGGCAGTGCAGTGGTGTACCTGAGTGCAAGAGGTGTGCCTGGGAGTGTCAGAGGTTTACCTGGAGAGTGTCTGGTGTAACTTGGGAGTGTCTGAGGTGTACCTGGGAGTGTCTGAGGTGTACCTGGGAGCATCAGAGGTGTACCGGGAGTTTCAGAGGTGTACCTGGGAGTGTCAGAGGTGCACCTGGGAGGTCAGAGGTGCCCGAGCGTCAGAGGTGTACCTGGAAGTCGGGTGTACTTGCGAGTGTCAGAGGTGTACCTGGGAGTATCAGAGGTACCTGGGAGAGTCAGAGGTGTACCAGGGAGTGTCAGGGGTGTAACTAGGATCAGAGGTAACTGGGAGTGTCAGAGGTGGGAGGCAGGAGAGGTGTACCAGGAGTGTCAGTGAGTACCAGGGAGTGTCAGGGGTGTACCTGGGAGTGTCTGGAGGTACCTGGAGGAGAGGTGCACCCAGGAGTGTCTGAGGTGCACCTGGGGAGCAGAGATGCCTAGAGTGTCGAGGTGCACTTAGAGTCAGAGGTGCACCTGGAGTGCTGAGGCCTGGGAGTGTCTGAGGTACCTGGGAGTGCCAGAGGTGTACCTGGGAATGTCTGAGGTGTACCTGGGAGTGTCTGAGGTACCCGGAGCATGTCAGGGGAGAACCAGGGAGTGAAAGAGGTGTACCTGCGAGTGTCAGAGGTGTACCAGGGAGTGTCTGGAAGGTACCTGGGAGTGTCAGAGGTGTACCAGGAGTGTCAGAGAATACCTAGGAGTGTCAGAGGTGTACCTGGGAGTGTCAGAGGTACCTAGGAGTATCGGAGGTTTACCTGGAAGTGTCGGAGTTGTACCTGGGAGGTCGGAGGGGACCTGGGAGTGTCAGAGGCAACTGGGAGTATCAGAGGTGTACCTGGGAGTCAGAGAGCACCTGGGAATGTCAGAGGTATACCAGGAGTGTCAGTGAAGTACCTGGGAGTCTCAAAGGTACCTGGGAGGTCTGAGGCACCTGGGAGTGTCAGAGGGTACCGAGTATCGGAGGTGTACCTGGGAATATCGGAGGTACCTGGGAATAGTCGGAGGTACCAGGGAGTGTCAGAGGTGTTCCTGGGAGTCTCAGAGGTGAACCAAAGAGGCCAGAGGAGTACCTGGGAGATGTCAGAGAGTACCTGGGAATGTCAGAGGTACACCAGGAGTGTCAGTGAGTACCTGGAGTCTCAAAGGTGTACCTGGGAGGTTCGAGGCGTACCTGGGAGTGTCAGAGGTGTACCTGGGAGTGTCTGAGGTGTACCTGGGAGTGTCTGGAGGTGTACCTGGGAGTGTCAGGGAGAAACCTGGGAGTGAAAGAGGTACCTGGGAGTGTCAGAGGTGTACCAGGGAGTATCGAGTTGTACCCTGGGAGTATCGGGGTGCACATGGGAGTGTCAGACGTGTACCTGGGAGTATCAGAGGTACCTGGGAGTGTCAGAGGTGTACCAGGGGTGTCAGGGGTGTAACTAGGCGTGTCAGGAGGTGTAACTGGGAGTGTCAGAGGTGTACCTGGGAGTGTCAGAGGTGTACCTGGGGAGTGATGGCGGTGTACCTGGGAGTGTCGGAGGTGTACCGGAGTGTGAGAAGTGTACCTGGGAGTGTCGGCGGTACCTGAGTATCGGAGGTACCTGGGAGTGTCAGAGGTGTACCTGGGAACATCAGTGTCACCTGGGAGTGTCAGAGGTGTACCTGGAGTGTCAGAGGGTCACCTGGGAGTGCAGAGATGTACCTGGGAGTGTCAGAGGTGTATCTGGGAGTGTTGGACGGTACCTGGGAGTGTCAGAGGTGTACCTGGAGATGTCAGAGGTGTACCTGGGAGGTCAGAGGTGACCTGGCAGTGTCAGTGGTGGCACCTGGGAGTGTCAGGAGGTGTGCCTGGGAGAGAGGTTTACCTGGGAGTGTCTGAGGTGTACCTGGGAGGTCAGAGGTGTACCTGGGAGGTCAGAGGTGTACCTGGAGTGTCAGAGGTGTACCTGGAAGTGTCGGAGGTGTACTTCGGAGTGTCAGAGGTGTACCTGGGGGTATCAGAGGTGTACCTGGGAGTGACAGCGGTACCAGGGAGTGTCAGGGGTATAACTAGGCGTGTCAGAGGTAACCTGGGAGTGTCAGAGGTGTACCTGGGAGTGTCAGAGGTACCTGGGGAGTGACAGCGGTGTACCTGGGGAGAGTGTCGGAGGTGTACCGGAGGTGAGAAATGTACCTGGAATGGCGTGTACCTGGGAGCATCGGAGGTGTACCTGGGAGTGTCAGAGGTGTACCTGGGAATATCAGAGGTTTACCTGGGAGTGTCAGAGGTACCTGGGAGGTCAGAGGGTTACCTGGGAGTGTCAGAGAGTGTACCTGGGAGTGTCAGAGGTATCTGGGAGTGTTGGACGTGTACCTGGGAGGTCAGGAGGTACCAGGGAATGTCAGGAGTACCTGGAGCAGAGTGTACCTGGGAGTCCAGAGGTGTACCTGGGAGTATCAGAGGTGTACCCAAGTGCTGGGGAGGTGTACCTGGGAGTGTCTGGAGGTACCTGGGAGTGTTTGAGGTGTACCTGGGAGTGTCTGAGGCACCTGGGAGTATCAGAGGTTTACCTGGGAGTTCAGAGGTGTACCTGGGAGTGTCAGAGGAGCACCTGGGAGTGTCAGAGGTGCACCTGGGAGTGTCAGAGGTGTACCTGAAGTGTCGGAGGTACCTTGTGAGTGTCAGAGGTGTACCTGGGAGGTCAGAGGTGTACCTGGGAGTGTCAGAGGTGCACCAGGAGTGTCAGGGGTGTAACTAGGAGTGTCAGGAGGTGTAACTGGGAGGTCAGAGGTACCTGGGAGTGTGAGGGGTGTACCAGGGAGTGTCAGTGAGTACCAGGAGATGTCAGAGGTGTACCTGGGAGTGTCGGAGGTACAGGAGGGCCAGGGGTCAGAGGTGTACCCGGCAGTGCTGGGTGGTGCACCTGGGAGTGTCAGAGGTTTACCTGCGAGTGTCTGGAGGTGTACTGGGAGAGCACCTGAGGGTACCTGGGGAGTCAGAGAAGACCAGGGAGGAGGTCACAGGAGTCCTGGAGGGAGGTGTACCTAGGAGTGAGAGGTGTACCAAGGAGTGTCTGAAGTGTACCCTGGGAGTGTCAGAGATGTGCCTAGAGTGTCAGAGGTGCACTTGGGAGCCAGGGGTGCACCTGGAGTGTCAGGAGGTACCTGGGAGTGTCTTGAGATTTGGGATTTCTGCTGCTTGCAGCGGCTACTTTATTGTGCACCCCACACCATCCTGGGTGAGCGGTAGCGTGCGATTATGCCAGTAGGGTTTAAGGGTCATAATAATTAACCCCGGTTGTCAGGATATTATGGCACCGAAAGTTACACAGGCTTAATTTACATTATTTGTTTAGTTCTATACACAGCGTAACTTATTCACAAATGTGTGAGAACAGGCGTGAGGCAGCATAATCTGGGTTCACACTTTGTTATTCACATTTACGTGGGAGGTATTCAAGCACATTGCGTATTTGGTTCTTGGGTACATGAGAACTGGATATAGTTACTGAGTGCAAAAAAAAAGTGGATACACCTAATATGTCGGCTATCTTGCCATTAGAGATGAAGAAGTGTTGTGCCATTTCTGCCACAGCAAAAGCTGGACCTGCCCTTGAAAGGTTCTATCACACAGTCGAGGATGGTGAACATGTGTGGCCATATGTATGGCCACAAAGGCCTCAGCATTTAGTTTTGTTTACATCTGGTTGAGGAACATAATGCCAGGAGGTACTTATATCCTAACTCAATTCAGCGGTTACAACATCTGTGTAATCTAGTGATCTTGTTACTTGCTCCATATGTTATTACGTTTCACTTGATACATCCTCATCATGGTAAACTATGGGATCGACTAGTGCCTGGTTTGCACTTGTTCACTTGCGTCAAACCCATCAATAAGTTCTTTCCTAATTACAGTTTTAAGGGTTCTCTTTTTGACAGACCCAATTGTATTCAACGGTGTCTTTGTTAGACGCGAGTTTGGCGAGGCATCAACTCTGTCATGTTTTGGCGAGGCCCAGGAGAGGGGGATCCATTAAACAGTTTGGACCCCATACCCGCCTATCAAGGCACGCATATTTGTGTCTACTAGAGACAAGATCGTGACAACCTGGAGTTGAGGTACCAAGGCAAGTAGTGAGGATAGAGAGTCAGTGATGATGACTGTCAGTAACAGTGGGTTTCAAGAATTTAATAGCTGTGAGTATGGCAATAATTCAGCTTGTAGAGTGGAGCCTGAAGAAAGTTAATCTTTAACTCCTTTCAATTATATTACTGTCAGGTTGAGTTGCCAACCACAAGCACTTCCAGCCCTCCCACAGTGTGTGTTTAGGAGATCCATCAGTAGAGATGGTTCAGGATATTATCACTGTCTGTAGAGTGTATGTGTTCAAGAGCTCTCAATTTGGCAGTGTGTGTTGGAGATAAATGCTTTGTATAATTAATTTTTAGGCAGACATTTGTATTGTGATATCGAAGTGGGAACTGTCCGCCAGGGTGGCAGGAAGGCTAAGTGCTGTAACCAACTTTGTATAGTGGTCTAGTCCAAAATATTCTATTAGAAGGTAGTTTGGATCCATTTAGACCTCAGTAGTCCCATGGTTCATATATTCTAGCAATTTTATGAAACAATGTTATCAGGATCACCACGCAGAAGCCTCAGGGCTATCAAGAGGTTGACTTCAATTATTCTATCTTTAACACTGGGTATACTTCAGTTTTTCCTCATATTAAGCACTTTGTGCCCATGGACATCCTAGGATAATTTGAGGGCTTTATTTTGCATTTTCTCGAGCTTGTCAGCGCTCTTCCTGTCACGAATGACCAGGGCTGGTGTGTGTAATTCATCATCAGAGATCTTATATGCCTAGGTAATATTGTTTTAACACTCCTAATATTAGCACCATAGTGTGGGCTGTACCCTGCCACACTTAAGAGGTCTCAGTCTGTCAGTACATTGGCGGGTTAGCTGTTGTATGGCAGGTAGGCATGGGCGACAGAAACACCAAGATATTTAAAAGAAGAAACATAGTCATTATGTTGTTACCTATTCGAACTTATGGGAAGTTTGCGTTTGCGGTTCCTAGCTTGTTTGTTGAACACTCTTAAGTTTTCAGTGGAGATAATAAGACCGAGGTGGGGTCTACAGGTCATGTACATAAGCATGGTTCAGGTGGTTTACTTAATGATGAGTTTTAGTATGGGTAGGTTACTCATCAGCATAATGATTGAGAGACACGTTGGGGTTGTCTGTATTAAATTTAATAATGCATCTACAAGAACATTGAACAAAGTGGCTAAGTACTCCACCTTGAGGTACCAAGTTGCATATCTTTTAACTTCACTTTGTAACCCCTGAAACAAGTGCAGCAGCCCTTCTGTTGGTTAGGTAACCACTTATCGTCCCATATCACTAACCAGCTGCCTGTGTAAAACCTTTGAGAGGATGGTTCTGGCAGACTTATATAGAATCAGAGAACACATGTCTCCTAACATAAATGGCTTCACCCATGGTAAAGGTGTACATAATTGCATCACCACATTCCTAACTGTGCATGGTGATGAAAGGCACAGATACACCACTTCTTGACCTAAAAGCTGCATTTGATATTGCTGCAAAGGCAACTGATATTGTACGAACTAGCCAAAATGGATATAGGAGGTAGGCTGTTACACTGGGAGTGTCTGAGTACCTGGGAGTGTCAGGGGAGAACCAGGGAGTGAAAGAGGTACCTGTGAGAGGCCGGAGATGTACCAGGAGGTCTGAGGTTACCTGGAGGTCAGAGGTACCAGGGAGTGTCAGAGAATACCTAGGAGTGTCAGAGGTACCTGGGAGGTCAGAGGTGTACCTAGGAGTATCGGAGGTTTAACTGGGAGGTCGGAGTTGTACTGTGGGAGGTCGGAGGCGGACCTGGGAGTGTCAGGAGGTGTACCTGGGAGTATCAGAGGTGTACCTGGGAGTGTCAGAGGAGTACCTGGGAATGTCAGAGGTATACCAGGAGTGTCAGTGAAGAACCTGAGAGTCTCAAAGGTGTACTTGGGAGTATCGGAGGTGTACCTGGGAATATCGGAGGTGTACCTGGGAATATCGGAGGTGTACCAGGGAATGTCAGTGGTGTACCTGGGAGTGTCAGAGGTGTGCCTGGGAGTGTCAGAGGTTTACCTGGGAGTGTCTGAGGTACCTGGAGCGAGGTTCGAAACCGGGAGTGTCAGGGGAGAACCAGGGAGGAAGAGGTGTTCCTGTGAGTGTCAGAGGTGTACCAGGAGGTCAGAGGAATACCTAGGGAGTGTCAGAGGTGTACCTGGGAGTGTCAGAGGTGTACCTAGGAGTATCGGAGGTTTACCTGGGAGTGTCGGAATTGTACCTGGGAGTGTCGCAGGCGGACCTGGGAGTGTCAGAGGTACCTGGGAGTATCAGAGGTGTACCTGGGAGTGTCAGAGGAGTATCTGGGAATGTCAGAGGTATACCAGGAGGTCAGTGAAGTACCTGGAGTCTCAAAGGTGTACCTGGGAGTATCGGAGGTGCCTGGGAATATCGGAGGTGTACCTGGGAATATCGGAGGTGTACCAGGGAGTGTCAGAGGTGTACCTGGGAGTCTCAGAGGTGAACCAAAGAGTGTCAGAGGAGTACCTGGGAGTGTCAGAGATGTACCTGGGAGTATCGGAGGTACCTGAGGAGTGTCAGGTGTACCTGGCAGTGTCAGTGGTGTACCTGGGAGTGTCAGAGGTGCCTGGGAGTGTCAGAAGTTTACCCTGGAGTGTCTGAGGTGTACCTGGGAGTGTCTGAGGTGTACCTGGGAGTGTCTGAGGTGTACCTGGGAGTGTCAGAGGTGTACCTGGGAGTTTCAGAGGTGTACCTGGGAGTGTCAGAGGTGTACCTGGGAGTGTCAGAGGTGTACCTGGGAGTGTCAGAGGTGTACCTGGAGGTGAGAGGTGTACCAGGAGTGTCTGAAGGTACCTGGGAGTGCAGAGATGTGCCTAGAGTGTCAGAGGTGCACTTGGGAGTGTCAGGGTGCACTGGAGTGTCTGAGGTGTACCTGGGAGTGTCTTGATTTTTGATTTTGTTGC
>NW_024754998.1:0-2934 GCF_018991925.1 Homarus americanus | reverse complement strand
AACACTGAAAGAATGAACACCACTACTATATAACACTGAAAGAATGAACAACACTATAACACTGAAAGAATGAGCAACACTATAATATAACACTGAAAGAATGAACACCACTACTATATAACACTGAAAGAGTGAACAACACTATAACACTGAAAGAATGAACAACACTACTATGTAACACTGAATGAATGAACAATGCTCTTATGCACCATCACCTTCTCCTTAAGCGCTAACTCATTCTCGACCTTCCTGATATGATCCAATTTCTCTCTCTCTCTTCAACGCTGATAGCACAGTTTGTCCGTCCGCTATATTTATTTCATTTATATATTTTAATCTAGAAACCTTAGTAATCCTGTTTTTCACTGCCACCAACCACCCACACCACACCCAGTCACCACAACCCCACACCCAGCCACCACAACCACACCCAGCCATGACATCAAAGGGTTAAATCATAGTCCTTGAGATGGGAATGAGAAACAATTCTGAGACTTGATAGGAAACGATTGATTTTTTAACATTCTTGACTACATAGTATTTATTGTAAGTTTATTTTAAGCTTATTAAGATTTACTGATTATCTTCTGTCGCTCAACCTCACTCCTGTCCCTTCATACCCCTGTCCCCTGTTCTTAATCGTTGATTTGGGAGGAAAGAGGAAAGAAAAGATTGAAAAGAGGAGGAGGAAAAGAGAGAGAAGAGGAGAAGGAAGATAAAGTAAAGGGGAAGAGAAACGAGGTGGAGGGGAAGAAGAGGATGAGTGAGGGAAGAGGGAGGTGTGGAGAAGCTATGAGTTGGTCTGGCCAGCTGACACAACTTTCCCATTCTCTTATAAGTAACAATAAACCACAAATAAGTCACTTAATATTCCACTTAAAACATGTGTCAATTACTTTGATGCTAATAGTTAATTTCTCACTGTGCCTAAGTCGACAACAGTAAATTATACCCGATCGAATCATCTGCATATTTGTAAACAAGACCCAACCTGCGTCACGGAATACAACATGTCGGAACTGTAATTTTTCGCCTATAATATAATGTCTCAGTGTAATATCGACGTCATTTAATCGGCTATTGTCGTTAAGTTGTAGTTTAATTGGTTATACAGGGGGGATTAAATCTTGGATCCTTGTAAATAGAGAATCAGTTTGTCTCACGATCAAAGAAAACGGTGGATTTTCCGACGAGAGAAAATGGGTCTGGTGATAACAATGGATAACTGTGATTTGGCGTGGGAACTTTTGTTTACCTATGGAGTACTTTTACTTTCCCTTACACCTGCTCGTTATGGGAAAGCTCTTTTTTTTTACCATTAGATAGTGTTCTCTGATGTTAATTGTGTGTGTGTGTGTGTGCGCGCATAAATTAAATTACAATAGCCACGTTTAAAATATTTTATAGCACGTTCAAAATTATTAAATAACAAAAAATAATACGATATAGTAAATTCAAATTAGTCCTTAGCATGTCCCAGATACGTCATAACAAACTCCTGCCGCCAAGCATCATAAGAGCCATCATCTACGCCCCCCCAGATCTCCCACCCCCCTCCCCCCATGCGCACTGGTTTATGTTGCTGTTGTCACCACGGCCGCCGACCCCATTATGGATCTCTCACTCTCTCAATGTCAGTGTCCGCAATAGTTATCCAGATGAAACTTTATGATAAGAAATAACACCCACGCGATGATGTAGAGAGGGAGAAACGATAAAAGGCGATAGTATTTTATTTTTCGGTTTGGGGGGGACATGCCATGATCAGAGGGACTACGGACATATGGAAATATTGATTGTTATTATTTCCCCGTTAACTTGTTAGCTGGATTGTATGTGTCTACGGACGTTTTATCTTAGGGGTAAAATAATGGTTCTATCTCACTGATCTCGTGTAAGTTACTGTGATTCCTTGTATGACATTTGTTACTCTGGAGAGTCATTGTGGAAGGAACAGCTGACTCGGCCACTTATATTGACGGGAAATTGACCGCAGGAATTCATGAGATATCTCCTTTTGGCAATTTCATTTTCTGTTTAATTTTGTTGTCTTTTTTCCTCTTGTGAACTATTCCTTAGAGTTTGAAGAATATAAGATAAATGATAATATATCACAAGGTTTTGGAAAATAAAATTAGATCGTGAAATCCCTTAAGAATTAGAAATATGAACATTCATTGTTGGGCGAAAATAATGACGTTGAAGTGCATTCGAACGCATCAAAAATATAATGAATAATTACAAATAGATTAACTTTCTGGTAATTTGTCACATATTTAAAGTTGTTTTAGGTCATCGTTATTAAATTAATTAGAAAACGAAGATAATATATTGTGTGAAAATAAATGCTCATAATTCTTCTTCTATTATATTATCAACGTTTTATTAGTCGAAAAAACTTATTATGGCAGTAATAAAATAATGAATAATACTGTTCTGTTTATTTATTGATGTAATTAATTAATAAACGATGGATATATTTTTTTTTGTTTATGGACAATTACAGAAAACGGAAGAGAGCAAGAGAGGGATGATTGTGACCATGACAGTAAATAATGAGCGTGTGAAAATTTGTTATTGGTGCATTACCTTACTTCCTCGGGCGTAGGAAGTTTAAATGCTGATGGACCAATTCTAGAGTAAGATAATGTAAGATAAATAATAGAATTGATGTGTGAATAAATGAAAGATGAAAAGTATATAAGTAGCTGTAGAAAATACAATGATACAGAAAATGAATAAGAATGTCAATAACGAAAAGAAGATAAGCAGAATAAGTGCAATGAAGAAACTAATAGAAATAAATAAATAATGCAGTATATAAACAAAAGAAAAATTAGAGAGGGATTAGTCAGAGAGATGAGTTAAGAGAAATAGTACCAGGAAAATGAGGCACATAAAAAATAAGAGCGTAGCAACACAGTTTGGTTCATC
>NW_024754997.1:0-12870 GCF_018991925.1 Homarus americanus | reverse complement strand
GGATAGCAACGCTACAGGACTGCAGGTACTCACCTGGAACATAAACGGCTTGCAAAGCAAGTTTGGTGCCCTCAAAACCTACGTCTACACTGAAGACGCCGACGTGCTGTGCCTCCAAGAAACGCGGTGTGCTGCTGGTACCTATGTGCTCAGTGGCTACACATGTGTTGAGAGCCCATCCACTCCTGTTCTCCGCATCGACGGACTACCACGAAGCCTTGCACGTGGACTACGGATCTACGTCAAGAAGGATGTCCCCTACCAACCTCTCGACGTCCCCCTTGATGACGACACCACCGACGCACATGCCATCACAATCACACTAAAAGGTATGTCCCTCAATATTGTCAATGTCTATGTGCCTCCCTCCACCCCTACTGTACCTGTCCTACCACACCATATCACCTCCACCTCCACCCTCCTTGTGGGGGACCTCAATGCCCGTCACCCTAGTCTCAGCTCCCAGGGGCCCCACTCAAACTCCCGGAGTAACTCCTGGCTCTCCTACCTACAAACCACTGATGACCCTGTACATCTTCTCTGCCCTCCATCACCCACCCACATCGGGGGAGGGAAACTTGACTACATAGCTCTCTACTCTGACCCTCACCGCCCACACTCCACCCGCATCCTCCACTCCCCCCACAGTGACCATTTCCCTATCCACACTACCCTCCAGTATGTGAGAATACCCATTCCACCCAAGGGCCCTAGGCTCAGGCTACCCCCTGCCAACATACCTGCCTTCATCACTTCCATTGCTGAATGGTTTCAGGGTTACACTGTCACCACCGCAGACCAGCTCTACCTTGATCTGTCCAAACAATGCACTGACCTCCTCCGCCCTGTCCCAAAACACCGCCGCCCTAACCGCCAGCCCAGGAGTCAGTGGAATGTTAACCGTGACCCTCATGTTAAGTCTATCTGAGTATGGCACCGAACAGCAGTCGACCAGTGGAAGAAATCTCCCAGCTCCCCTGACTCTCTACGCTTCCTGATGCTCACAAATAAAGCGCTCCAATCTACCATCACTCTCGCACGAGAGAAGCAGTGGTTTGATTTTGCTTCTTCTATTGACCAGTCTACATCTATAGGTGATATATGGCACACCATTAACCGTGCCCGGGGCACCAACGCTAGACCCGCGCTCCACCCCAGACCAGCTGCCCAAGCTGAGGCGCTCTCCCAGACGTGGCAGGAGGCCGCCTCCATTGATGCGCTACCACCCACTGTACGAGACCTCACCCTCGCACTGCAACCAAAACGCCGACAGCGCATCTTCGAGTACCAAGACCTATTTGCAGACACTGACGTGCCTTTCACACAGTGTGAACTACTAAATGCTGTTAAGCGTGGTCGGTCCACCGCCCCAGGCGATGACGGCGTCACATATGATGTGTTAAATACCCTTATTGCCACCCCTGGTAACCCCCTCCTCTGTCTATTTAACCTCTCTTTTGATACTGGTCAGCTGCCTCACTCATGGAAGACTGCCACCACCATCCCAGTCCCTAAACCAGGCAGACAAGATGAATATCGTCCAATATCCCTCATCTCCTGCTTCTCAAAGATGATGGAGCGCATGATACTCCACCGCCTCCACTGGAAAATTGAAGCCCACCTGCACCCTGATCTCTATGGTTTTCGCCCCGGAAAGAGTACTGCTCACTGCATCGCTCACTACATGGCAAACACCTCCGCCAAAACCTCCCTCTTCGTCGACTTCAAGGGTGCTTTTGATAAAGTCAACAGTGAAGTGATCCTTGAGGGCCTCACTCACATGGATGTGAAGGGCAAACTCCGCACATGGATTGCTGACTACCTCTCGCACCGACAGGCCCGTGTCCGTTTTCAGGGCCACTACTCTAAGATCAGGGACCTTGATCTTGGCACGCATCAGGGAGGTGTACTCAGCCCTACACTCTTCAATGTTCTCATGAACTCCATCTGCCGTCTCAACGTCATCTTTGCTGAGCGAGCCCTAGACGGTCACATCATAAGCTACGCTGATGATATCCTCCTCCAAATTACTACAGTGCAACATGAACAACCTATACTCTCCACGTTCGCCCGGACCTGTCAAACACTCGGGCTAGTCATCTCACACACTAAAACCAAGTTCATCTCACGCTTCCGGCGTCAGACACCACTGATTCTGCAAGGACAAGACATCGATCAAGTACGCACCTACAGGTACCTTGGTCTACCCGTGCGAGCCACTACCAGAGCCACGACCTCCGCTGTCGCTGCCCACGTCATCTCCCAGTGCCGCCAACGAACGAGGCCCCTCCAGTCCCTCACTCACGGCCTCAAAGGAGCCTCTGTCAGGGTCCTACGTCTCATGTACATTGCCATCGTCAGAGCTGTCATAGATTATGCCTCTCCAGTCCTTGTAGTTGCCACCCAGCGCGAGAAACAAAGCATAGAGAAAATCCAAAACAGAGCGATGAGACTCATCCTCGGCTGCCCTATGACCACCAGAATAGAAGTCATGCAGCGCGAACTAATCCTGCTTCCCGTCTGCGATCGAATTACTGCTCTCAATGCCATCCTTGGTGTTAAACTTCTTCGCAGTGAGCAACCGACTCCCCTGTCGCGCTCATTGAACTCACATCTTAACACCCTTCTGCGCCGGCCTGTCCCCATTACTTTCCCCTCTCCCTCTCAACTCTGGCCCGTCCACACTGCTGCTGACATCCTGCGTTATCACCTCTACACCCCCTCGACCTCTCTCCCTCCCGAGTACACTCATCCGCCTCTACCGCCGTGGACCTCCCCGTGTGTTGATGTTGTCGTCCACACCTTCCCTGGTCGTAAATCCACCCAACTGAGGTATATGCTCAAACTTAACTGCCTTGAGCAGATTAATGATGTCGCTTCCTCTCTAAAGACCTCCCACCCTCGTCTACTGTGATGGGTCTGTTACCAAGCTGGGCAGCGCTGGGGCAGCTGTGTGGATTCCTGAGCGCCAGGCCTGCAGGAAAATCAGGGTCCACGACTGGGCCTCCTCCACTGATGCTGAAAGCATAGCCATCCTCGCGGGCATTCATGAGGGGGCGACCTATGCTCGCACTGAATGCCGGAACCTCCTTATAATCAGTGACAGCACTTCTGAGCTAGCGAGGCTTAAATTACCCTCCCCCTCCTCCCCTGCCGCCCAATACACCCTAGCCGCCGTTGCCCGGCTAGAACAAACTGATGACATCCGTGTCAAGTTTCTTTGGATCCTGTCACATATAGGAATAACTGCCCGTGACACTGTTGATCGACTTGCCAAAGAAGCGACACAAGAAGAAGATACTGAAGCCACTCTCGCCCTCTCCCTGAATCATCTCAAATCTCACATACACGCCACACAACGATAGGCATTCAACGAAAATTGGACACACCTGAAACAACGGGGTAGCGTCACACTATGACGCTGTAACCGGTGACGACAACCGCCACTACAAAGAATATCAATCCCTGACTCGATCTCAACAGCTTATATACATGAGACTGGGCCTAGGGTACAGGTACCTATGGGAGTACATTGGCAACCCTGAGCCTCACCGCACTGTTTGTAAACTTTGTGGCCAACCAGACTCTCACACCCTCTCTCACTACATCCTCACTTGCCCTATGACCTCCTCCTACAGGTCCCCAGCCGTTACCAACACCTCTTCCCTCCCAGACCAGATATCCCTCCTCCTAGTCACAGGCCTGGCATTTGACATTATTAGGGACCTGCCACTCTTTGCCATAAACAGATAAAATGTACCGGGAACTTTTCCCCCACACACTCATCATTCTCTCACTTTACGTAACTTGACAGAACCTATGACCCCTTCAGGCCTTTATGCCCTTAATGTACGAGTCATAAAGGCAAGTATGAACTTTTCATACTTCCCTGTTGGGCGCTGTAAACGCTTCTGCGCTTCACCTTGCACAGGATGTAAGGGGGTGCCCAATAAACTAGCCCCCTCGGGGGCAAATCTGAATCTGAATCTGATTGCACAGTGACTCACTCTTATATATATATATATACAGTAATTCTCTTTATCGACGGATTTTTTTATCGCGGTTTTTATTATCGACGGATTATTTAGCCGATTTTATTTTGGCTTTATTTGAACTCTGCGGGCCTTGTTTGTACTTTCGCCGCTAGGCGGCACTAGTGGCGTGACTAGCGTCTACCCGCGGCCCGCCTTCCCTGAACACAGACATCAGCCAAGCCGCGTGGGCAACAGTCTTTGATTTTCAACGTTTGCTGGTGGTTCATCACATCAACTTATATCACCATGCCTCCCAAACGACCTGCTGCTCCCTCTGGATCTACACCTAAGAGGGCAAGACGAGTGCTGACGCTGAATGAGAAGAATGAAGTGCTGAAACAACTCGACAGCGGTATGAGCTACGCAGCTGTTGGCCGCCACTTTGGGCTCAACGAATCCAGTGTGCGTGGAATTAAACGACGTGCAAAGGATCTGAAGCACGCTTTAGCTTCAAGTGCACCAGTGACATCAAAAGTGACAAGCCATGTGCGTGATGATGCCCTCATTAAAATGGAAAAAGCACTGAACATTTGGATAGAGGACCTAAACCGCCGCCGCATACCACTTGACTCGAAATTTATTAGGCAGAAAGCTAAGGAACTTTATGATAAGTTTTCTAAAGGTGATGATCATGGTGTTGGTGATGGTGATGATCAGGGTGATGGTGATAATCAGGGTGATGGTGACAATTTGAAAAAATTTGCAGCTAGCAAAGGATGGTTTGAGAAATTCAGACATCGTTATGGGCTGCATAATATAAAAGTGACTGGCGAAGCAGCATCAGCAGACACTGTGGCAGGGGAAGCATACCCTGCAGAGTTTGCTAACCACATAGCACAAAAGGGTTATAGGCCGGAACAAGTTTTTAATGCTGATGAGACAGGCCTATGGTGGAAGAAGATGCCACGCCGAACCTACATCTCTAAAGAGGAAAAAAGTGCCCCTGGATTTAAAGTTGCGAAGGACCGAGTGACAGTGATGCTATGTGGGAATGCGGCAGGGCATATGATTAAGCCCATGTTGTTATACACTGCCGCACGACCTCGGGCTCTCAAAAATAAAAACATGAACTTGCTACCAGTTTTCTACAGGAACAACAAGAAAGCGTGGATGACATCTGATTTGTGCGTGGATTGGCTGAAAAACTGCTTTGCTAGAGAGGTGAAAAATTATCTGGATGAACTTGGCATGGAGTTCAAAGTGGTATTATATCTAGATAATTGCCCTGGCCACTCTGAAGAACTCAAGACTGCCCACCCCAACATTGAGGTGGTTTTCCTGCCAAAAAACACCACCTCCATCATCCAGCCAATGGACCAGGGAGTCATTGTCGTGTTTAAGGCTAAATATGCAGAGAAGACTTTCAGCATGATTCGTGAGTGCCTTGATAAGGATGCTGATGTGACACCCAGAGAAATGTGGAAGAAATTTGATATTGCACAGTGCATAAACTTCATCGCTGAAAGCCACAATGAACTGTCGCAGAACTGTGTCCGATCATGTTGGAAAAAATTGTGGCCTGAAATTGTCCCAACATTCACAGGGTTCCCAACAGCCGAGCCTCAGTTACGCAACATAATAACTATGGCAAATGAAGTTGGAGGTGAAGGGTTCTCTGACCTAACAGCGGCAGAGGTGCAAGAAGAGTTATTGGGAAATGTTGGGGATCCATTTACAAGTGATGAACTAGAACAATTAGTGGAGCTGCAGGATGAAACAGACGATGAAGTGAGTGATGATGAAAATAAGAACTTAACTTTAGATAATCTTGGTGAAGTAATAAGAATGAGTAAGGCCCTCTCTGCTCGTCTCTATGACATTGATCCCTCCCTTGATAGGTCCCTTAAAGCAAAGAGAGCTATTGAAAATGTTATGTTGCCATATATAGAACTGCAGAGGGAAATGAGAAGCAAGAAAGCACAGACCACCATCACCAACTTCTTCAGTCGCCGAGTGCCTGCCATCGCCGAACCTGCCGGCATCCTGCAACAGGAGGCAGAAGCTGCCGACACCTCACAACAACAAGACGTAGAAGCTGCCGGCACCTCACAACAACAAGACGCAGTACCTGCCCACACCCCTCAAGAAGATGCAGACCTTGACTCATCATACTCATCTGACTGGTCAGGCTTTTAATAAGCCTCAATCATCACACTTGTATATACTGTATTGTTTACTGTAAGGACCGATGTTCACTTCAATAAATGAAATCGTAAGTTTGCTAGTATTTTTGTCCACTTATTATATTATTATTTATACACTATTATTTAAGGTTATGTGTAAAGGAAACGCATTAATGCTTAAAGGTACATTTATTCAACATATGCTAATAATAGTTAGAAAAATTACGTAACCATCACGGTATCGACGGTTTCTTTATCGACGGCCGTTTACAGAACGTAACCCCCGTCGATAAAGAGGGAGTACTGTACTGTAATATATTAAACACACTGTAATTATTTTCTTAAATTTATAAAATTGTTTTGCGACAAAGGAATGTTTTCCAGTAGTGTTTCATTAGGATTTGAGTGAAAAATATTACGTACTTACTACATACATTTATTACACAAACATATATATATATATATATATATATATATATATATATATATATATATATATATATATATATATATATATATATATATATATATATATATATATATATATATATATATATATATATGCGCACCTCTTAACTTAAACTTAAAACACTACTCTGGGGAATAAAAGTTATACATGATATAGAAATTATTAGAAACACAGGCAACAATAAATTTGAAGTATTAAGAAATGTTGCTTGCACCCATGAAACAGGCCTTAAGGGCTTTCACAAAATAATATCAGTCACTTAGGAAATGGTATTAAAAAATAAGAAATTAACTACTCTACAATGAATAGGCCTTAAGGGCTTTCAGCAAAATAATATCACTCAACAAAATTATAGCACCCCAACAGGTGTACACTTCCTAACCTAACCTAACCTAACCACTGCTCTGGGGAACAAGGTTATACCTGAGATCAGAATTATGAAGAATTAGAGGCATTAAAAGAATCAAATCACAGTATCACTCTGGTTCCACTTAATGGCACAAACATTCAAAAAAACACTACTATCAAAATTAATTAAGAAATATTAAACTACACACGTCAAGATAATATCAGTCTGAGGAATGGTGTTAACTACACCCGTGATAAGGAAGATAAAATGTTCCTCTAGGTATCTCCTAGGGTCCTAGACTCACGGTCTCAGTGTGTGACCATTAATATACTCAGATAGCCTCAGTGTACTCCCAGTGCGTCCATGGGCAGGAAGAGAGTGAGCCAATCAGACCTTGTGCAGCTGAGAGAAACTTTAGCTTCCCGTTAGCAAGAGGGTTTCACTAGCTGCTCGGGACATGTGGGGTTGTGCACCGGAGTGGTAAGAACTGATCACCCACTGCTGATGCTGGTCCCGTGTCGTGGTTAGTTGTCGGGTTACCACCACCAAGAGATCCTTTGCTACCCCGGCTAAACAGTGACAGGCCTACACTGGATCGGGTCCAATGGCGCAAATCGCCACCCTCAATCATCAACGGCAGTCAATCTCTCGCAGTCAACTCCGTTCAACTCCAGTCAAGTGGGTTCTGACGGAAACCCTGAAATGAACTCACTGTTAGCTCTAGTTTACTTTATCACTGCCCTATCTAACCCTGTCTGAGATCGAATGAGACTTACTTGTTATACTGCAATAGTGCAGCACAGGTGACTAGGCCACGTGACTATTTCTGATGGACGCGCGGAAAGTCTTGTCTGTGTGAATGCTCTCCGGGACTGGGCCTAGCCAGCGTCGCGTCTCCTCAAGGCGTTAGCTTGGTCCTACGTGATATATTTACCGCCTAACTAATAACTCCTTGGGACACCCGTAACATTATTCAGACTGCTAAACGATCTATATTTCAAATTCAATAATAGTCCCTTAACTTCATGAATCGCATCATTATTAATTCGGTAAATCACATTTAATATCATATAGGCCTAGTTCCGCAGTCTCTCGCTACGAGCAGGCAGCGCTCCCTCCCCTCAGATGACCTTGAACGCTCAGTATCACTCATGGCGGGGCATTTGAAATTACTCTGAAATTTCTGAATATTACAATCGACCCCCCTAAAAAAAGACAGCACTGTCCTCATGTGCTGAGAAAACATGCATACGACCCCCCTAAAATTTTGTTCTAAGGCCTGCACCTCACCCCTTTTGCTAAATGCAGCATTCCCGTCTTCTCTTCTCTCCTTTTCTCTCCCGCTAACACTCGACCCCCCTAAAAAAGACAGCACTGCCCTCATGTGCTGAGAGAACAACTTAAAACCCACCTTCAACTCTGTACTATTCCACTCGCAGCTAGCAACTCCATTTCTTCCTAGCCCAACTCAATCCAACCAGAACATCACGCTCCCCTTTTGCCTGGCCCTTAACTAGAGACCCAATGTCAAAATTAATACCAGCCCAAAACAAACATGCTCTCCTTTGGCCTGGCCCTTGAACAAAGAGGAACCAGTGTCAAAAAAAAATACACAGTCCAAAACAAGCATGCTCTCCTTTTGCCTGGCCCTTGAACTAAAAGGAACCAGTGTCAAAAAAAATACTCAGTCCATCTCCAACATGCTCTCCTTTTGCCTGGCCCTTGAGCTAAGAGGAACCAGTGTCAAAACAATACTCAGTCCACGTCTCCGAACCTCATGCCGGCAGACCAACCCTCTGACAATGTACCAGTCCATCTTAGTGAGGCCCTGGACATTACAACCGTACTCTCAATCCCGCTCATGACAGCAACTCAATCCCGCTCATGACAGCAACTCAATCCCGCTCATGACAGCAACCACTACTCAACGCACATCTCTGACCTAACCATCTCTCCAATCCCCTCTGCCCTACTCACAACTCCTCCAACTCACCCCCTACAACCTGCCTTTTCTCATTACCATGCACCCTAAACTGCAATCGGTCGGCTTCGTCTTGTCTCTCAGCTGGAGGGCTCGATCAACCTCTCTGAACTACTTACGTACCCCTATATTTCCCACTTGGACCTCACACTTCCTTGACTGCTGGACGTGTGCCTGACATTCACCCCTTGTTTCCTCCCTGAACCGTTGAATGTGTGCCTCAGACTCCCACTTGAACCTGTTTACCTGTGCTTGATAATCCCTCTTTAGGTCTCCGAACTCCTCTCTCAGCTGTACCAAGTTCCCGCGGCCGTCTCTCTTCCTCCTCATACACATCTCTACTGTCAAGCCTAACCAACTCAGTCCGGGCACAAGGATGAGCATCAGTGCGAGTTCAATCCCTACCATTACTAACCAACACATGATAGCGTTCATTATCCCAACCACAGTACTATCAGTCACGACATTAAAAACTACGCTCTGCTACCATTTTGTAACCGGTCGGAATTTGCTGGACTTTAATTTCTCACTTGACTTGGGGTTTATTAAAATTTAATAGATGGTAAAGGCAGTGGAAGCGCCCCTTTGAGAAAAATCCCGAACCAGCACAAGAACACTTAAATCTACTACACAAAATGAACTGTCCGTGACCCGTGGAAGGATAGCGTCTGTGACTGGGATGAATGAGACACACTGTAAAATTTAGACACTTATATTCCCTCCAACACTACAAACACAATCAAATAATGGTACACCAATATGCGCACCTCTTAACTTAAACTTTAACCACTACTCTGGGGAATAAAAGTTGTACATGACATAGAAATTATTAGAAACACAGGCAACAATAAATTTAAAGTATTAAGAAATGTTAATTGCACATATGAACAGGCCTTAAGGGCTTTCACAAAATAATATCAGTCACTTAGGAAATGGTACTAAAAATAAGAAATTAAATACTCCACAATGAATAGGCCTTAAGGGTCTTCAACAAAATAATATCAGTCACTGAGGAATGGTAATAAAAGATAAGAAATTAAATACTCTACAATGAATAGGCCCTAAGGGCTTTCAGCAAAATGATATCACTCAACAAAATTATAGCACCCCCAACAGGTGTACACTTCCTAACCTAACCTAACCACTGCTCTGGGGAACAAGGTTATACCTGAGATCAGAATTATGAAGAATTAGAGGCATTAAAAGAATCAAATCACAGTATCACTCTGGTTCCACTTAATGGCACAAACATTCAAAAAAACACTACTATCAAAATTATTTTAGAAATATTAAACTACACACGTCAAGATAATATCAGTCTGAGGAATGGTGTTAACTACACCCGTGATAAGGAAGGTAAAATGTTCCTCTAGGTATCTCCTAGAGTCCTAGACTCACGGTCTCAGTGTGTGACCATTAATATACTCAGATAGCCTCAGTGTACTCCCAGTGCGTCCATGGGCAGGAAGAGAGTGAGCCAATCAGACCTTGCGCAGTTGAGAGAAACTTTAGCTTCCCGTTAGCAAGAGGGTTTCACTAGCTGCTCGGGACATGTGGGGTTGTGCACCGGAGTGGTAAGAACTGATCACCCACTGCTGATGCTGGTCCCGTGACGTTTTAGTTGTCGGGAGCACTCGTTCACTCAAGAGATCCTTTGCTACCCCGCTAAACAGTGACAGGCCTACACTGATCGGTCCAATGGCGACAATCGCCACCCTCAATCATCAACGGCAGTCAATCTCTCGCAGTCAACTCCGGTCAACTCCAGTCCACTCCAATCAACTCCAATCAAGTGGGTTCTGACGGAAACCCTGAAATGAACTCACTGTTAGCTCTAGTTTACTTTATCACTGCCCTATCTAACCCTGTCTGAGATCGAATGAGACTTACTTGTTATACTGCAATAGCGCAGCACAGGTGACTAGGCCACGTGACTATTTCTGATGGACGCGCGGAACGTCTTGTCTGTGTGAATGCTCTCCGGGACTGGGCCTAGCCAGCGTCGTCTCCCCAAGGCGCTAGCTTGGTCCTACGTGATATATTTACCGCCTAACTAATAACTCCTTGGGACACCCGTAACATTATTCAGACTGCTAAACGATCTATAATAATTTCAAATTCAATAATAGTCCCTTAACTTCATGAATCGCATCATTATTAATTCGGTAAATCACATTTAATATCATATAGGCCTAGTTCCGCAGTCTCTCGCTACGAGCAGGCAGCGCTCCCTCCCCTCAGATGACCTTGAGCGCTCAGTATCACTCATAGTAGGGCATTTGAAATTACTCTGAAATTTCTGAATGGCATATATATATATATGTATATATGTATATATATATATATATATATATATATACACATATATATATATATATATATATATATATATATATATATATATATATATATATATATATATATATATATATATATATATATATATATATATATATATAGAGGGTCCCGTGTTAAGTGAAATCCGCGTTAAGTGAACAACAGAACATATGGGATTAATTCCAATAGAAACCAGCCCGACCCCCAAACTCCACTTTTTGAAGACACATAACTATGTTGTAGTAAAAATAACATCTTAATTTTATGATGGTACATGCACACAATTAATACTTAAGAGAAATACAGTCGCCAAGTTAATGTCCATTCAAATAATGGACTCAACTCCCTCCCCCTCTTCTCACACTACACTGCCGGCTCTTCCCTCTCTGAGAAATTTTGGGGGGAAAACTACTAAATTTTAATAAATGATACCTCAAACTAAAGTTAGGATAATACAATTGACATTGCTGGATTCCTTGTAAGACCAGGAATATTTTGAATATAAATGTCATATATTTTGCACAAAAGATAACATATTTACTAGAGAAAACATTTTATCTAATATTTGTATGTCTAATGCAAAATATATGATGTTTATATTCAAAATGATCACCAAATTATAAGAATTCCAGCAATATAAATTATATTCTGGCCGGTTAATTTGTATGAATTTTATGAGCTAAAACAAATATCTTCAGTTAATAAAAAAATATATATTCTTCAGGACACTATCTGTCAATCAAAGTACCCCACCTTGCCTCCCCCCCTCTTCCAACCGCGCGGTCAGTCCCAACCCTCCCCCCCACCCCCCACCAATCGTCCCTTCAAGAGAAGAGTGGGTGAAAAAAATAAATTTTAACATTTTGTATTAAATAATACCTCAGATTAAAGTTAGGATAATATAATTGACATTGCTGGATTCCTTGTAAGACCAGGAATATAAATGTCATATATTTTGCACAAAAGATAACATATTTACTAGAGAAAACATTTTATCTAAAATTTGTATGTCTAATGCAAAATATATGATGTTTATATTCAAAATGATCATCAAATTATAAGAATTCCAGCAATGTAAATTATATTCAGACCGGGTAATTTGTATGAATTTTATGAGCTAAAACAAATATCTTCAGTTAATAAAAAAAAAAATAATTCTTCACGGGGTAACAGATGGTCGGTCGGTCCCTCCCTCCCCCCCCACCCCCCACCAACTGTCCCAAGGAGATGTGTGGGATAACCACTAAATTTTAATAAATAATACCTCAAACTAAAGTTAGGATAATATAATTGACATTGCTGGATTCCTTGTAAGACCAGGAATATTTTGAATATAAATGTCATATATTTTGGACAAAAGATAACATAATTACCTAGAGAACAATTTTTATCTAAAAATTTTATGTTTAATGCAAAATATATGTTGTTTATATTCAAAATGATCACCAAATTATAAGAATTCCAGCAATGTAAATTATATTCTGGCCGGGTAATTTGTATGAATTTTATGAGCTAAAACAGGCAGTCAGGCAGGGTGGCGGGTGGGGCAAATCTAAAAATAGCGTCTCCAGCCGGAC
>NW_024754996.1:12500-19974 GCF_018991925.1 Homarus americanus | reverse complement strand
CTCTACCAGGACCCTATAATTATAAAGCCTCAATTATTGTTCTTCTCATTATCTCATTCAGGGTCAATCATACCATTTATCAGGGTTGTTAATCCGGATCTTTATATTAATGCCGTAATACGCCCTACCTCTTTCAAGTATATCAGGGTTGTTAATACGGATCTTTATATTAATGCCGTAATACGCCCTTCCTCTTTCAAGTATATCAGGGTTGTTAATCCGGATCTTTATATTAATGCCGTAATACGCCCTACCTCTTTCAAGTCTCTTATCCTTATCTAAGGATCTTCTCAGAAGAACAATAATCATAAGTGTAATTTCCCTAGTTATAACTTGGTTAGTTTTCGGGACTTTCTGGTTATCCACTGCCGTGATATTTTCTAGGTTTATCCACTTATCTTATCTTTTGACCATTAGTTAATTTATCCTATTTTTCTTAACAATGGCCACCTCAGGTTTTGATCTCCAGGATTTTATTGAAAATCCTTCCGTAGCTAAATTACGTGTTAATATCCTGAAGAAAGAATGGAAAGAAATAGCCAACTATTATAATATCCCATTTTCACAGCAACTGACTAAGGAAATGTTAAAAAATCATGTGATTGAAGTGCTGGTTCAACATGAAGTATTAAAAGAATCCGCTGTTGACAGATTAACGCCCATGTCCAAGAAACTTCAACGCCTTAGAACTGGAACGAGCTAGGTTCGAGTTCCAAATCAAAATGAAAGAACTCGAGTTGGAGCAGGAGTCGGAACAGGCCAAGTTGCAGCATGAAGAAAAGTTGGAACAGGCCAAGTTGGAACAGGCCAAGTTGGAGCATGAGGGAAGGTCGGAACAGGCCAAGTTGGAGCATGAGGAAATGATGGAACGGGCCAAGTTGGAGCAGGAGGTTAGACTGAAAGAACTACAGGTAAGAGAGATAGAAGTCACCTTAACATCGGAGCTTAGATCAAAGGAAGTGGCATTAAGAGAGAAACTAGCTGCTTTTAACCCTGCTACTGCTTCTTCCCTTGTTCCCGGGTTTGATGAATCCGATATGGACGGGTCATTTAGGACTTTTGAGAAAATAGCCGGGAAGAATGAGTGGCCAAAGGACCAGTGGGTGTCAGTGTTAGTTCCTAAATTATATGGTAAGGCTCGTAGAGTTTATAACTGCTTAGACCAGACTGATGACTATGATAACGTAAAAAAGAATATCCTCACCTCTTATGCTATCACGCCAGATGGATACCGGCAGAAGTTTCGTAAACTAACTAAACCATTTTCCCACACCTTTGTTGAGTTTGCTCAAGAAAAGCTTAGGTTTTTTAAGAAGTGGTTAGAGGCTACAGAGACCTCCACATTTCAGGATTTGTTAAATTTGGTAGTCCTGGAGGAGTGGAAGAGCAAGATACCATTTCACATCTTGAAGCATGTGGAGGAGCGTGGAGAGGTTAATTTAGGGCGTGTTGCTGAGCTGGCTGATGCGTACGCTTGTTGGTGGAGTCACTGGGCAGTAGGAGAACGTGGTACTTCCCTGACATGTTAGTCCTCCTCTGATGATAACCTTGGGAACGTGAGTGGTAGGTCGAAAGGTCCTTACCACCTACCCCCGATGCAAACCAAGCTTACTTGTTCTTACTGTAAAAACCCAGGCCATACGATCCAGAATTGTAAACACCCAAAGTGTCGAATTGCTAAAAGTAGTTCCCTGATCCCAAGTCCAACCAATAGCAAATACCAACGTGGAAAGGCCCCATCAGGATCTCTTCTCTTCATTCACCTATGAGGGAAAAAATTTCACCATAGAGGGTCTCTGTTCTTTCCTATTCGTATACTTACGTGATACGGGCGCAGCACACCATCCTCCTGTTTCTTAACGCTCTTTCTCATTCCTGATATATTCTTACCGCATTTACTAATGAGAGTGTTCTAATTTCAGATCTCTCATCCCATTCTTTCCTATCCTTTAGCTAAAGTGCACTCCAATGTCCCTTGGATTACTGGGGAAGTGCAATAGCCATAAGGAAAGACCCAATGCCTGTAAAAGGGCATTCATTTATTATTGGGTAATGACTTGGTAGGAAAGATCTAGTGGTTCCTAACATAAAGACAGTCGACTCTCCCCTACCTGTCAACTCCACCACTGACCTTAAAGAAACTATTCTCATCTTTTCCCATCTTGTGCTGTCACCCGGTCACAGAGTGTGCGAAATGGGCCCCTCTCTGTCTAAAAAACCACCTCTGGCTTTTCCCTACCCACAGAAGATCTGTGCTGTCAAGACAATTAGGTAAGGATGAGCTCTGCCAGCTCCAACAATCTGATCCATCTTTTGACTAAACTTCATCATGCAACAGTTGAGGGTAAAGATTTTAACACCCTTCCGTGTTTATATTATCAGGAAGGGGTTTTGATGAGGGCCTATAGGCCCCCTGAGCTTGCCCATCTAGACACGTGGTCTGAAATACATCAAGTGGTAATTCCCTCCTCAGTCAGACCAGCATTAATTGCCCTTGCCCATGATGGTATTTCAGGACATTTCGGAATCCTGAAAACATATAAAAGCTCCTCCAACACTATTACTGGCCTGGACTTAGGAAGGATGTGTCAACGTACCTAAAATCTTGTCATATTTGTCAAATGGTAGGAAAACCAAATGAAAGTATACCAGCAGCTCCCATTAAGCCCATCCCAGTATTTTCTACACCATTTGAAAAGATTGTTGTGGATTGTGTGGGCCCATTACCAAAGACTAAGAAGGAAAATCAATTCCTGCTCACAGTTATGGATACCAGTACACGTTATCCTGAGGCTTTTCCCCTTAAAAGCATCACTTCAAAAAACGTAATCAAACATCTTTTGCACCTTTTCACTTCAGTGGGCATTCCTAAAGAGATCCAATCCGATCAGGGTACCAATTTTACGAGCAATCTTTTCAAACAGGTGATGAAAGACCTCAGTGTGGACCATTGTACATCAATGCTCAAAAAATACTGTATAGAACACCAAAAGGAATGGGATGAAAGCATAGACTTGTTACTCTTTGCCATCAGGGAATGTCCCCAGGAGTCATTGGGTTTCTCCCCGTTCGAGTTACTATATGGGAGACAAATAAGGGGACCCCTTAAAATAGTAAAGGAGCAGTGGTTTGACACTCCATCTATTAAGCTCTCTGCAACAGTTTCCTCCCAATACATTGACACTTTAAGGGACAAATTAACTGAAGTCCGGAACCATTACCCAGTCAAACTTAAAAAAAGTCCAAGAAAAAATGGTGAAGTCCCAACCTAAATTAGTTAAAAGATCATTTTCTCCAGGTGACAAAGTGTTACTCTTTCTACCCATTCCAGGCTCTCCCTTTAAAAGCAAGTTTACTGGTCCCTATATAGTTGCTAATAAACTATCTCCTCTCAACTATATAGTCCATACTCCTGATCGCAGAAAAGATTCACAACTTATTCACATTAATCTCATGAAACTTTACCATTCCAGGCAGTCAGAGGAAGACATCCCAGAGGCTATAAGTCAACCTGTATTGCATACGGTTTTGTCAGGGCCGGAGCCGGAGACAGATGACATGAACCTATTGGAGAATTTAGACTTCCCTCTACCTAAAGAAAACCCTGCTAACAGTCACATACTCAACAACTTGGATGAGTATTTTTCTGTTCTGAATCCATCTCAAGCAAAAGATCTCACCAAGTTATTATCAACATTTCCTAAAGTCACATCAGACCTCCCAGGGTTTTGCAATATACTTAAACATGATATTAAGCTAATCTCGGATGATGTACAACCCATTAGGCAATCAGCCTATCGACTAAATCCACAAAAAAAAAGAGATTATGAAAAAGGAGGTAGATTTTTTGTTAAAACATAACTTAGCTGAGCCTAGTACCTCCCCCTGGGCTTCACCTTGCCTTCTCATTCCAAACCCCGATGGCACTTTTCGTTTTCTGTACCGATTATCGTAAAGTGAACCAGGTCACTGTCTCAGACTCCTACCCTTTACCTTTGATTGAAGATATAATAGACAGCATAGGCTGTGCCAAATTTATCAGTACGGTGGACTTATTGAAAGGATATTATCAAGTGGGACTCACGGATAGGGCCAAAATAATCTCGGCATTTATAACTCCATTTGGTCTTTTTCAATATTTGGTTATGGCGTTTGGCTTTTCTAATGCTCCGGCCACATTCCAGAGGGCCATCAACTTCCTAATTCAGGACCTAGGTGGGACGTTCGCCTACCTGGATGACCTGGGGTGGTGTCGGACAGCTGGGACGAACATCTGGTGCGTTTGGAGATACTGTTTGCACGACTGCAAGAGACTGGATTCACCATAAACCTGGCTAAATCTGCTTTTGGCCGGGCCTCAGTGACTTACCTGGGACATATCGTTGGGCATGGTATGGTGAGACCCAAGGACGCAAACGTTAGAGCCATCTTGTCCTTCCCCACTCCAAGGACGAGGAAGGAACTCATGCGCTTCCTGGGGATGTGCGGCTACTACCGTCGGTTCTGCAGTAACTTCTCCAGCGTGGCGGACCCCTCACAGACCTTACCAGTTCTGCGGTCCCTTACATCTGGAACCAGAGGTGCGACCAGTCTTTCCACCGCCTCAAAGCCTTCCTTGCCTCCAAGCCTGACTACACCTCGCCCTTCCATCTGCAAATCGACGCTAGTGGTGTCGTGGGGGCTGTGCTCCTACAACCCGACCCAACCACTGATGTTCTTCACCCTGTGGCATATTACTCCGCCAAGTTGAAAAACATCAGACCAACTACTCGACCATAGAGAAGGAGGCCTTGGCTCTGGTGTTGGCAATAAAGAAGTTTGAATGTTACCTCCAGTCTTGCCCACAAACAACCCTAGTCTTCACCGACCATAACCCACTCACGTTCATCCAAACCAACAAGACCTCCAACCAGCGAATCCTCCGCTGGGCTCCTCACCCAGCCCTATAACCTGATTGCAGACTCCTTATCCCGAGCTCCAGTGGAAATGCAGCAGCTACTCTCCAGACGCACCAGGTGATCACCTCCTTCGCGCCCGCGCTACGGAGGTCTTTGGAGGGGGTGTGTTACGAACCCCTCCACCCAGCACTACGAAGCACGCCATCTATTGTCCTGATCTACCTACCCAGCACCACGAGCAACGCCATCTAGGGACGAGACACGAGTATGACTCGTCTTAGTTACCACCGAGGTTTCCCTTCTCCCTATCCTGGTTGTTGCGTCACCTCCAATTCGAGGAGAGAGCACTTGGCTCTGGGAAGTGACCACAGGATCATCTATCCTCTAAACCTACGTACGTGCAGTGACTACTACCGTCTTCTACAATACTCAGCCTTACTCGTCAGCCATCTCAGCTCCTCACTTAAGTACTAGTATCTCTTGTATTAATTTCCCCACGTCCACTTGCTTCGAGATTGTTTTATGTTTATTAATATGTATATACTTAATGTTTAGGTTAAGTTTGGTTAAGGGTAATTTATAAGCTGAATATTTTGTTAAGGGATTTATGGTACTCTATTATATACAACGAAAACTCGCATCCTTTGTCTACCCTTTTATAGTCCGATTGTCTTTGTTTTTTATTGTTGTTACCTGTTGGGATCTGGGTAGACGTATAACTATATTCTAAATCCCCAACTCGTAACAATAGCCATCTGTTACTGCCGTGTCTTTCCATATACCTGTTTATTTCATTGTAATAGGTCTGGATTAATTTAACTTCTTCTGGTAGTCTGTTGTTGGGTAATGTTCTAAAGTGTGAAGTAGGAGTGTGTTTGGTTATAGATGTTTTATTGCTGAGTGCAGTCTGTCCATTTCTGAGTCTATATCTTCTGTTGTTTTCCTTGTAGGTTAATCAGTGGTGATTACTTAAGTCGTCTTTGAAGCTGTCCCAGTCTGTTTTACTCATTTTCAGTCTCTTTTTATTGGTATCTGTATGGGGCTTGTTGACAGTGTTAGTATAATTGGCAGATGGTCACTGCCTGTATTATATGGTAATTGAAAAAGGCTTTGTTGTTGGTAAAAATTTTGTCTGGTGTCGATTGTGTATTGTGATTTCTCCAGGTTGGAAAGTTAGGACCCAGATGATTGATTTTCCCTAAATTTATTAATTGATTAAGGGCGTTTCCCACGACGTTATTATTTGTATTGTCAAAAATCCTATGTCTGGCGTTAAAGTCTCCTAAGATGTACATCGGATGACTATTGTTAGCCAATTTTAATAGGTCTTCTATAGGTAAGTAGTAGCAATAATTACGTCTCCTTGAGTTGTATTTATTTTTATTGCTAGAAATTCATCCTGGAAGTCATCAATTAGTTTAAATTTTAAGTTTCTTTTAACCGCTATCGCTACTCCGTCATTTTTCTCGCCCGATTTATTTCTTTGGTTTACATAATAGTTAAAGAGTTTTATGTTGTTGTTTTCTGTCTCACCGTGACTGTTTATTAGTATAATGTCAGGGTCAATTTCTTGATATATATTACTTAGGTTAATTCTCTCGGTCTTCCAGTTTCTTACGTTGTGTTGTATTATTCTTAAAGTTCTTACTGTTTGTCTATTGTCCATTATTTCTTATACTTGGATTGTGGCAGTCAGTTGGAGTGGAGACCTATCATCCTGTTTCCCGCTTCTGACTCTTCTATACTCTGACGGGTCTACTATTTTAAAGTCTTTGGCCGTAATCTTTAGTTTGTCCGTAGTAATTAGTGACCAGACATAATCTTCACTTAGGGATTTTTCTTGATATGTCCACTTGTATATCCCTCCTTCACAGTTTTTTACTATTGTCCCTCCTGTTGGTCTCGATGTTGGGATTCCATGTTTTGTTGTAGTGATAACTTTTAATCCAATTTCTTCAGCAGATTCAGGTTGTATATTGTGATCAGTTTCCATCTTATCTTCTCTCCTCCTACTCCTTTGTCTGTCCTTTTGTTATTTCTATCTTCTCTTTGTCACTTCTAGTCATTTGTCTGGGATCTCTATCAGTCGCTTGTGTTCCTTGTGTATCAGCTGTTGCTCCTTGCTCAAACCTTTGTTCGTCTTGATGTAGTCTTTCTCTCAGTTCGCTTGCATATGTTGTCTGAAATAGTTTTTCGGATTGTGGATTCTCTGGAAATATCATCTCTGGTAGGTTATTCAATTTAAACATTTTCCTTATTTCCTCATTGTATGATCCGGGTGCAATGATATTGTGCAAATGTGCATGGATCATACTAACTCATTACCTTATCATGTATTGGCTCACTTAGGTTTAATACTGTGGATTCTGGTCTATGAGCCTCTTTGGACCGCTCTCTTGGCTATTTCGACGTATGTCGTATCCTTCTTGTCTTGTTCCTTTTTCCTTGTTTCTTGTTCCTTGTACTTTATCATGTGTTTTTTATTGGGCATGCCATTGCTAACGTCCTATGTCCTATGTATGCATTCCCGTTTCTCTTACAGTTGAGACAGCCAACATGTGTATTCTTACATTCAG
>NW_024754996.1:0-5000 GCF_018991925.1 Homarus americanus | reverse complement strand
GGGCTTGTCGCGGGGGTACCAGCGGCCATGGCGCCGGCACTCCCACCCCTGACTCCGTTCCTTCTCATTGAGTGGTAAATAGCCAATAGGAAAAGTGTTCCAGCAGAACATCTCTCGCAGAGTCATATACACACACAGTTTTAATGCATATACGCTCGTGTTCCGCCCTTACTCGGCCGCACCTTTGCCGCTTAAACTTTGACCTCTTTCCCCGTTCCCGCATGCCACAGCAGTGGCACTTGTTTATCCGGAGAAAGAGAGCGAGTCGCAGTATTAATTGGCGTGAGCGGCCTTTCCGGCTGCAGAACTAGTGCTCTATCCCGGCGAGCGCCGTTATGAGGCGCAACACCGTCTTTAACGCGTTTAGAGAGAACTCCCCCTGCCTCCCTCCCAGTCATGAGATAGACGTGGACTCGTGGCGAACTCTCAAAGAGAACGCCCACACCGCGTCTGACCGTGGGAGAGGGTGGAGGAGCGCGTGAGGAAGAGCACGGCGTCACCCAAGCATTCTCATCTCTCTGCCTGCACCACTACATGGTAGACCGCGGGCCCAGGCGCACTCATCAATTTAGGTTCCACTGCAATGCATGCCAAGCACTCTTTTCGAGGTGATAGACGAAATTCCGGCGGGGCTTACTTAAAAGATATCCGACCCGGTTTCGTTTCCTCTTCGTGGGATGGAGTGCCTCTTAGAACATGTGCAGCATCAGCCATGAGCGGCCGACGGCCATTCGTGTCTCTGTGGACAGCAGGCAAAAGACGCCGCCCAGTTATTTGCAGGCCATACAACTGTCGCTTTGTTGTATGAATGGGGTGCGCGCCAAGTCCATGGACTTGCTAGTGACAGGCTTGCTTGTTTTGGCACGCCGCTAGCGCCGGGCGAAACCTCGAAGGCGTGAAGCTCGGTTCGGGTTACCTCGTCGGGAGACAGTCAGCAGGCACCGAACTCGCAGCAACCGGCGGATGTATATTTCCCACTGTGAGAGGAGTGGCGGCGCATAAGCTCATATGCGATGCCGCCACCGCAATATGCGCTCACAACTTGTCGTATGTATCTGGTATTCTTGCGATTCACATACCGACACGCAGTTTGCTGCTGTCTTCATCGACCCACGAGCCGAGTGATCCCCCGTTAAGAGTTGTGTATTTGCCATTTGGTCTTTTTGCGACTAACCATCACAGGTCGAGTCTCGATGAAAGGGTTTGACAGATATAGCCCAAGTTTGTGGTTTGGGTTTGGCCGGACGGCTTGTTGTTGTTTTTTGACACTAGAATTTCACTCTTTTTGGGTCAAGAGGCTTATTCGCCGGTAGTAAGGAACGGACGGGCAGCTGTCCAAAGCCCTGTCCGTCCTCCTCCGGTCTTCGCGCTCTCGCCCGAGTGTGGTCCACCCACAGCGTGGTACCTATTTTTGGTGCGGGGGCCGGGATTGTCCTCTTTCCCTGCTGGAGTTGCCAGAGCATAGCCCGAGACCGCCCAAATCAGGAGAGTAGTAGTTTTAAGAGCGCCCCGTTCTCTTTCTCTCTGTTAATGATCCTTCCGCAGGTTCACCTACGGAAACCTTGTTACGACTTTTACTTCCTCTAAATGATCAAGTTTGGACATCTTTCCGTCAGCTCGAGGCGACGACCCCAGAAAACCCTCGCGGGCAACGGGGCCGACAATCCAAGAGCGCCAGTCCGAAGGCCTCACTAAATCATTCAATCGGTAGTAGCGACGGGCGGTGTGTGTGTACAAAGGGTAGGGACGAGGTCAGCGCAAGCTGATGACTTGCACTTTACTGGGAATTCTCACCATGGGAAACAATAATTGCAAGCCCCAATCCCTATCAAGGCTTTGAACGGGTTACCCGCTCCTCTCGGAGGGGGAAAACTCGCTGATCCCTTCAGTGTACGCCAGGCGTGCCCAGAACATCTAAGGGCATCACAGACCTGTTATTGTTAATCTCGTGCGGCTAGAATTGCCGCTTATCCCTCTAAGAAGAAGGTGCGAACTGGACACCATTTTCTGGAGATCCGTCGACTACTTAGTAGGCCAGAGTCTCGTTCGTTATCGGAATTAACCAGACAAATCGCTCCACCAACTAAGAACGGCCATGCACCACCACCCACCGAATCGAGAAAGAGCTCTCAATCTGTCAATCCTTCCGGTGTCTGGGCCTGGTGAGGTTTCCCGTGTTGAGTCAAATTAAGCCGCAGGCTCCACTCCTGGTGGTGCCCTTCCGTCAATTCCTTTAAGTTTCAGCTTTGCAACCATACTTCCCCCGGAACCCAAAGACTTTGGTTTCCCGGAAGCTGCCCGCCGGGTCATGGGAATAACGCCGGCGGATCGCCAGTTGGCATCGTTTATGGTTAGAACTAGGGCGGTATCTGATCGCCTTCGAACCTCTAACTTTCGTTCTTGATTAATGAAAACATCCTTGGCAAATGCTTTCGCAGTAGTTCGTCTTGCGACGGTCCAAGAATTTCACCTCTAGCGTCAGTATCACGAATGCCCCGCCATTCCGGACATCATTACCTCTGGTTCCGAAAACCAACAAAATATTGCAGAACCGGAGAGGTCCTATTCCATTATTCCATGCATCACCATTCGCTATTCAAATAGCCTGCTCTGAGCACTCTAATTTTGCTTAGTAAACTTCTCCGCCACTTCCGACACTCTGACAAGAGTATCTCGTAAAGCGAAATAAGGGCGGGTTGTTCGAGCGATAGTAAACACTGGGCGTGTACCGTCAGTCCGGGAACTGAGATCCAATTCACGAGCTTTTAACCGCAACAACTTAATATATCGCTATTGAGCTGGAATTACCGCCGCTGCTGGCACCAGAGATTCACTTCCAATGGATACTCGTTAAAGGATTTAAAGTGTACTCATTCCGATTATGCAGGTTCTGAGACTCAAGACGTTATTTCGCTGTCACCACCTCCCCCGCAAGGCTGAGAGGGGTAATTTGCGTGCCTGCTGCCTTCCTTAGATGTGGTAGCCGTTTCTCAGGCTCCCTCTCCGGAATCGAACCCTGATTCCCCGTTACCCGTTATAGCCATTGTAGGCGCATAACCTACAATCGAAAGCTGATAAGGCAGACACTTGAAAGAAGCGGCGCCGGTGCGGAGACCGTGCGCTCAGCCCGAAGTTATTCAGATTCACCACAGGTGGGCTACGGACCGGGGCCCGACCAGTTTTGAACTAATAAAAGCGCTCTTCCCTTGCGGTCAGAGACCAATTGCATGTATTAGCTCTAGAATTGCCACAGTTATCCAAGTAAGTGGGTTTACAGATCCAATGAAACATAGTTGATTTAATGAGCCATTCGCGGTTTCGCCTTAAATCGGCTTGTACTTACACATGCATGGCTTAATCTTTGAGACAAGCATATGACTACTGGCAGGATCAACCAGGTAGCTGCTGCTGTTGGCGGCGCCTATCACGGCGGCCAAAATAGTGAGATTGAGAGAGAGGCAGAAGACATTGGGCGAGGGACCGCACGTTGGCCTTAGAGAAATAGCAAACCAGATGATCAGATCTAACTGCACCTTCTCTTGCTACCCTCGGCGCCGGCAGCGCCACCGTGTGTGCCAATCTCCTCCCTTATCCGCTCCTCTTTGCCCCAGCTCCAGCGAGGCAGCCGACATTGGGCGAGGGACCGCACGTTGGCGAATCTCCTCCCTTATCCGCTCCTCTTCTCTTTGCCCCAGCGAGGCAGAAGACATTGGGCGAGGGACCGCACGTTGGCCTTAGAGAAATAGCAAACCAGATGATCAGATCAAACTGCACCTTCTCTCGCTATCCTCGGCGCCGGCAGCGCCACCGTGTGTGCTAATCTCCTCCCTTATCCTCTCCTCTTCTCTTTGCCCCAGCGAGGCAGCCGACATTGGGCGAGGGACCGCACGTTGGCCTTAGAGAAATAGCAAACCAGATGATCAGATCAAACTGCACCTTCTCTTGCTATCCTCGGCGCCGGCAGCGCCACCGTGTGTGCCAATCTCCTCCCTTATCCGCTCCTCTCCTCTTTACCCAGCTCCAGCGAGGCAGCCGACATTGGGCGAGGGACCGCACGTTGGCCAATCTCCTCCCTTATCCGCTCCTCTTCTCTTCTCTTTGCCCCAGCGAGGCATAAGACATTGGGCGAGGGACCGCACATTGGCCCATCTCCTCCTCTCTCTTTCTCTTACTGTTTGTGGGGACGTGGGCTCATGAGCGCCATCGTCGCCCAATATTGGTTAGGTTGTGTATTTCACGGGTGGGAACCGCCATCATCGTTGTTAGGTGATGGGGTAACCCAACGTGTGCTTTGACGAGTTTTGGCTGCTAAACTCTCTTTTTAGTATACTCGGCTCCCAGACTGCGCCCTGGTCGTGTTGAACCATGAGCGTTGTCTATGCACATTTAGGGTAGCCGTTTGCGCGTGGAATAGTGCAATGAATCTCGGTCAATAGACGGTTGGGCGCTGCATTGAAGGCCGGCACAGACGCGAAGACGGGGTGATCAGCCAACGCAAGTCCGCTAAGTTGGGCAGACAGCAAGGCGAAGGGGAGCCCCGTTCCGGACTGAAAGGCCGCAGCATATGCTGTGACGGAAACTAGTAGGGTGGCGACGTGTGCGCCGAGAGAGAGAGAGAGAGAGACGGAGTAAATAATGTCCAAACGGAAGAGAGACCTGGCAAGTGTAATTGATAGAGCGCGAGCCTACTCGCCATAAGCCCGCTCCACTGCCATTCCTCTGATCCAATGAGACTAAAATCTCTCTCTCTCTCCTTCTGCTCCAGCCATTGCAGGGCAGGGAAGCGACGGCAATTTTGTTTGTTGTTTTTGAATGCCGCGCTTTGCTTCGCAGAGGCGCCGAAGCGCTCCGCTGGGGGGCGGAAGATATTTCACACCGAATATGTGTGTGAAGGCACCCTCTCCCCTTAATATAGTGAAATAGTGCAATCCAGCATACAAGGTCGGACGATAGGACATTCACCGTACCGCACCTCGAGAGTGGATGTTGGGTAAGGTTAA
>NW_024754995.1:0-23068 GCF_018991925.1 Homarus americanus | reverse complement strand
GAGGGGTGCCCGGCCTCACACCCCTGATTCATGGCACTGAAATCATGCCCAGCCTCACACCCAGGGTCATGGTGCTGAAGGGGTGCCCGCCCTCACACCTCGACATCTGATACTGAATGGGTGCCTGCACTCTCACACCCCTGCTTCCTGGCACTGCTGGGGTGCCTGGGCCCTCACACCCCGGCTCATGGCACTGAAGGGGTGCCTGGCCCTGACGCCACGGGTCATGCTTCCTCACTCAAGGGGGTTCCTGGCCTCACACCCCTGGTCATAGGACCTAAACTGGTGCCTGGCCCACACCCCTGGTCATGGACTCCAAAGGGTGCCTGGTCCTCACACCCCAGGTCATGGAGTTGAATCGGTTCCGGCTCACACCCCGGGTCATAGCACTGAAGGCTGCTCGACCCCTCATACCCCAGGTCATGGAAGCAAGGTGCCTGGCCCACACACCCCTGATTCATACTGAAATCGAGGCCGGCCTCACACCTCGATTCATGGCACTGAAGGGGTGCCCACCACACCCCGGGGTCATGTGAAGGGGTGCCCGGCCCTCACACCCCCGGTTCACAGCACTGTAGGGTTGCCTGGCTCGCACCCCATTTCATGGCACGGAATATGCCCGGCCCTCACACCCCGGTCATGTCACTGAAGGTGCCCGCCGGCCACACCCCTGGCCATGGCACTGAAGGTGTCCGGCCCTCACACCCCTGGTTATAGACTCCAAACGGGTACCTGGCAAACACACCCTGGGTCATGCCACATTGAAGGGGTGCCTGGCCCTTATATCCTGTAAAGGTCATGGTGCTGAGGGTGCCCGCCTCACACCCCTGATTCATGGCACTGAAATCGAGCCTGGCCTCACACCCAGGGGGTCATGGCACTGAAAGGGTGCCTGGCCCTCACTTCCGGGTCATAGCACTGAAGGGGTGCCCGGGGCCCATATGTTCCCTGGTACGGTGCTGAGGATGCCTGGCCCTCACACCTCGATTCATGGAACCAGGGTCCTGAGCCCGGCCCTCACACCCCATTTCATGGCACTGAGGGGTGCCCGCCCACTCCACCTCGTGGGTCATGTCATTGAAGGTGCCTGGCCCTCACACCCCTGCTTCCCCATAGCACTGAAAGCGCCTCACCACACCCCGGCTTCACATGTCACTGAAGCGTGCACGGCCCACATACCTGGGTCATGGGACCCACAGGGTGCTCTGGCCCTCACACCCCAGGCCATGGGGCGAAGCGGTTCCTGGCGCTCACACCACGGGGTCGCGGAGCTGAAGGTGCCCGGCCATCACACCCGATCTGGCGGCACTAAAGGTGCCCGGTTTCACACTCGGGTCATGGTACTGAAAAAGGTGCCCGGCCCTCACACGCCGTGTCATGTGAAGGCGTGCCTGGCCTCACACCCTGGTTCATGGCACTGAAGTGTGCCCGGTCGTCACACCCTTGGCCATGGCAACGGGTGCCCGGCAACACACCCCTGGTCATGTCATTGAAAGGGTGCCTGCCCCTTATATTCCATGTCATGGTGCTAGAGGAGTGCCCGGCTCACACCCCGGTTCATGGCACTGAAAGGGTGCCTGGCCCTACACCACGGGCCATGGTTCTGAGGGATGTCCAGCCCTGACACCCCGGGTCATGACACTAAGGGGTGCCCGGCCCCTACACCCCATGTCATGTGATGGGGTGCCCGGCCCTCACACCTTAGTTCATGTCACTGGGGTGCCTGCCCTCACACCCTGGTCATGGCACTGAAGCAGTGCCTGTCACACCCCTGGCCATGGCACTGAAGGGGTGCACGGCCCCACACCCCGGGACATGGTGCTGAGGTGTGCCCGGCCTTACACCTGATTCATGGCACTAAAGGGTGCAGGGCCCTACACCACGGGCCATGGTTCTGAGGGTGTCCGGCCCTGACACCTCATGACACTGAAGGGGGGCCTGACCTCACCCCGGGTCATGTCACTGAAGGTGCCCGGCCCTCACATCCCAGGTCATGGAGTTGAATTGCCCTGCCCTCACACCACGGGTCATGGAGCTGAGGTGCCCGCCGTCACACCCTGGTTATGGCACCGAAGTGGTGCCCGGCCGTCACACCCCTGGCCATGGCACTGAAGGTGTGCCCAGCCCTCACACCCCTGGTTATAGACCCAAACGGCTGCCCGGCCATCACACCCCGGGTCATGGGGCTGAAGGGTGCCTGGCCTCACACCCGGGTCATATGAAGGGGTGCCCCCCTCAAACCCGTCTACAGCACTGTAGGGCTGCCTGCCTTCACACCCCATTTCATGGCACTGAAATAGTGCCCGGCCCTCACACCCCAGGTCATGTCACTGAGGTGCCTGGCCGTCACACCCCTGGCCATGGCAGTGAAGGCCTGGCCCTCACACCCCTGGTTATAGACTCAAACGGTACCTGCAAACACACCCCGGTTCATGTCATTGAAGTGTGCCTGGCCCTTATATTCCATGTCATGGGCTAGAGGAGTGCCCGGCCTCACACCCCCGATTCATGGCACTGAAATCGAGCCTGGCCTCACACCCAGGGTCATGGCACTGAAGGTGCCCGGCCGTCACACCCCTGGCCATGGCAGTGAAGGTGTGCCTGCCCCACACCCCCTAGTAGACCCAAACGGGTACCGGCAAACACACCCCGGGTCATGTCACTGAAAGGGTGCCCGGCCCTATATTCCATGTCATGGTGCTAGAGGAGGCCTGCCCTCACACCCCGATTCATGGCACTGAAATCGAGCCCGGCCCTCACACCCAGGGTCATGGCACTGTGCCCGGCCCACACTCCGGGCTGCCTGACGGGGTGCCTGCCCTCACACGCCGGGTCATGGCACATGAGGACCGGCCTCACACCCCTGTTCATGGTACAGTGCCTGGCTCACACCCCGGGATCACTAAAGGGGTGCCTGGCCCTCACACCCGGGTCATGTCACTGAAGGGGTTCTCGCACTACACCCCTGGTCATAGACTCCAACGGGTGCTCGGCCTCACAGCCCGGGGTCATTAGCAAGTGCCCGCCCACACCCCGGGTCATGGCACTGAAGGAGGACCCCCACACCCCGGGTCATGGCACTGAAAGGGTGCCCGGCCCATCCACTACGGGTCATGTCATTGGAAGGGGTGCCCGCCCTACACCCGGTTCATGTCACTGAAAGGGTGTCCGCCTCACACCCCGGGACATAGCACTGAAGGGGTGCCTGGCCTCATACCCCGGGACATGGTGCTGGAGGTCCTGATCTACACCCTGTCTTCATGGCACTAAGGGTGCCTCCGGCCTCACACCCGGTTCATGTCACTGAAGGGGTGCCTGCCCCACCCCGGTTCATGGAACTGAAGGTGCCTGGCCCCACACACCGGGTGTGGTGCTGAAAGGGTGCCCCCCACACCCAGGGTCATGGTGCTGAGAGGTGCCCGCCCTCACACCCCGTTCATGTCACTGAAGGTGCCCGGCCCTCACACACCGGGTCAGGATGCTGCAAGCTCCGGCCTCACACCCCGACTCATGGCACTGAAGGTGCCGCCCTCACACCCCGGTCATGGCACTAAGCGGTGCCCGCCGTCACACCCCGCCATGGTGCTGAGCGTGCCCGGTCCTCACACCCCTGGGCTATGGTGCTGAGGTGCCCGGCCCACATACCGGGTAATGGAGCAGAAGGTGCCTGGACATCACACCCGATTCATGGCACTGAAAGGGTGCCTGCCTCACACCCTGGGTCATGGCACTGAAAGGTGCCCGCCCTCACACCCCTGGGTCATGTGAAGGTTCACGGCCACACCTGTTTCATGGCACTGAAGCACCCTGCTGTCACAAACTTGCCGCCACACCTGCTGGTCATAGACCCAAACGAGTGCCCGTCACACCCCTGGTCATAGACCCAAACGAGTGCCCGCCCTCACACCCTGGGCCGGGGCTGAAGGTGCCTGCCCACACCCCAGGCCATGGCACTGAAGGAGGACTGGCCCCACACCCCGGTCTGCACTGAAGCCCGTCCACTCACCCGGGTCATGTCATTGAAGGGTGCCCGGCCCTGACACCCGGTTCATGGCACTGAAGGAGTGACGCCTCACACCCCGGTTCATGCAGCTGAGCGTGCCCGGCCCATTCCACCTGGGTCATGTCATTGAAGGGTGCCTGGCCCTCACACCCTGTTTCATGGCACTGAAAGGTGCCCGGCCCTCACACCCCGGGACATGTCACTAAGGTGCCTGGCCCCACACCCGGGTCATGTCACTGAAGCGGTGAACGGCCCTCATACCCCGGGTCATGGACCGGGCAGTGCCTGGCCCCTACACCCCAGGCCATGGGGTTGAAGGTGCTCCTGCGCTCACACCACGGGTCATGGAGCTGAAGGGTGCCCCCCATCACACCCGATTCAAGGCACTCAAAGGGTGCTGGGCCCTCACACCTGTCATGTGAAGGGGTGCCCGGCCTCACACCCTGGTTCATAGCTCCCAGGGCGCCCGGCCCTCACACCCTGCTTCATGGCACTGAAGGAGTGCTGGCCCTCACACCCCGGCTCATGGCACTGGGGTGCCTGGCCCTGACGCCCCTGTCATGTCACTGAAAGGGTGCCTGCCCTCACACCCCGGGTCATGGCACTAGCGTGCCCAGCCGTCACACCCCTATGGCAGTGGCTGTGTGCCTGGCCCCACACCCGTGGTCATAGACTCAAACGAGTGCCCGGCCCTCACACCCTGGTCATAGACTCCAAACGAGTGCCCGGCCCTCACACCCGGGTCATGGGCTGAAGGAGTTCGCCTCACACCCCAGGCCATGGCACTGAAGAAGGACTGGACCTCACACCTGTTCATGGCACTAAAGGGTGCCCGTCCCCACTCGGGTTATTGAGGGTGCCCGGCCTCACACGCCGGTTCATGGCACTGAAGGAGGACTGGCCCTCACACCCCGGTTTATGGCACTGAAGGGTGCCCGTCCACTCACCCGGATCAGATTAAGGTGCCCGCCCACACCCCTGCTTCATGGCACTGAGGTGCCCGCCTCACACCCCGGACATATCACCAAAGGGTGCCTGGCCTCACACCCCGGGTCATGTCACTAAAGCGGTGAACGCCCTCATACCCCGGGTCATGGACCAGCAAGGTGCCGGCCCACACCCCAGGCCACGGGGTTGAAGCGGTTCCCGCGCTCACACCACGGGTCATGGAGCTGAAGGTCCCGGCCCTCACACCCCGTTCATGGCACTGAAAGGGTGCCCGGTCCACTTACCCGGGTCATGTCATTGAAGGTGCCTGGCCCTCACACGCCGGTTCATAATGAAGGAGTGACCGGCCTCACACCCGGTCATGGCACTGAAAGAGTGCCCGGTCCACTCACCCGGGTCATGTCATTGAAGGTGCCCGCCTCAACACCCTGTATCATGGCACTGAAGGGTGCCCGCCCTCACACTGGACATGTCACTAAAGGGGTGCCTGGCCCACACCCCGGGTCATGTCACTAAAGCGGTGAACGGCCCTCATACACGGGGTCATGGACCGGGGCAACTGCCTTACACCCCAGGCCATGGGGTTGAAGTGTTCCGCGCCACACCACGGGTCATGGAGCTGAAGGGTGCCCAGCCATCACACCTGATTCATGGCACTCAAAGCGTGCCCGGCCCTCCACCCCGGGTCATGGCACTGAAGCGGTGCCCGGTCGTCACACCCCTGGCCATGGCACTGAAGGTGTGCCCGGCCCTCACACCCCTGGTTATAGACTCCAACGGTGCCCGGCCTCACATCCCGGGTCATGACACTGAAGGGGTGCCCGGCCTCACACCCCGGGCCATGTTGAAGGTGCCCGGCCCTACACCCCATTCATGGCACTGAATTGCCTGGCCCTCACACCCTGGTCATGTGAAGTGCCTGACCACACCCCTGCTTCATGGCACTGATGGGGTGCCCGCCCTCACACCCCGGCTCATGGCACTGAAGGGTGCCCCCTGACGCCCGGGTCATGTCACTGAGTCCCTGCCCACACCCCACCCCCTGGTCATAGACTCCAAACGGGTGCCTGGCTGTCACAGCCCGGGTCATAATAAGGGGTGCTCTGGCCCTCACACCGCGGGTCATGGCACTACTGAAGGGGTGCCCGCACTCATACCCCGGTCTATGTCCTGAAGGGGTGCCCGGCCTCACACTCTGGGTCATGGTGTTGGAGGGGTGCCTGGCCCTCACCCGGATCATGGTGGAAGGGGGTGCCTGGCCTCACACCCCGTTTAATGGCACTAAGGGGTGCCGGGCCCTGACAGCCCCTGGGTCATGTCACTGAATGGGTTCTCTGGCCCTCACACCTTGCTCATTGCACTGAAAGAGTGCCCGGCCTCACCCCTGTCATGGCACTGAAGGGGTGCCCGGCCCTCACACCCGGTTCATGGAACTGAAGGGGTGCCTGGCCCTCACACCCGGGTCATGGTGCTGAAGGGTGACCGGCCTTCACACCTGTTTCATTGTACTGAAAGAGGACCGGCCTCACACCCCGGGTTCATGGCACTGAAGGTGCCCTGCCTCACACCCCGGTTCATGGAACTGAAGGTGCCGGCCCTCACACCGGGTCATGGTGCTGAAGGGGTGCCCGGCCCTCACACCCCGGGTCATGGTCTGAAAGGGTGCCGGCCCTCACACCCCGGGTCATCACTAAAGGGGTGCCAGGCCTCACACTCCGGGTCATGTCACTGAAGGGTGCCCGGCCCTCACACCCGGGTCATGGCACTGATGAGGTGCCTGGCCCTCACACCTGTGGCCATGGCACTGAAGGTTTGTCCGGCCCTCACACCCTTGGTCATGTACCTAAAGTGGTGTCCGGCCCACACCCTGATTCATGGCACTGAGGTGCCTGGCCTCACCCGGCCATGGTTCTGGAAGGGTCTTCGGCCCTGACACCCCTGGATCATGACACGAAGGTGCCCGACCTCACACCCCGGCCATGGTGCTGGGGGAGCCATGCCACCCCCCAGGCCATGGTGCTAGAGGGTGCCTGGCCTCACATACCGGGTCATGGAGCTGAAGGGTGCCTGACATCACACCCCTGGATCATGGCATTGAAGGGGTGCCTGCCATCACACTCAGGGTAATGGAGCTGAAAGGGTGCCTGGCCGTCACACCCGGTCATGGCACTGAGCGGTGCCCGGCGTCACAGCCTTGGGACATGGCACTGAAGGTGTGCCTGCCCTCACCCCTTATCATAGACCTAAACGGGTGCCCGCCATCACAACCGGGTTTTGGGGCTGAAGGAGTGACCTGCACCCCACACCGGTTCATGGCACTGAAGGTGCCCGGCCCTCATACCCCGGGTCATGGTGCTGGAGGGTTGCCTGGCCTTCCACCCCTGTTTCATGGAACTGAAAGAGTGCCCGGCCTCACACACCGGGTACATGGCACTGAAGGGGTGCCTGGCCCTCACACCTGGATCATGGCATTGAAGGGGTGCCTGGCCATCACACTAGGGTCATGGTGCTGGAGGGGTGCCCGGCCCTCACACCCAGGGTCATATCACTGGGGTGCCTGGTCCTCACACCCCGGGTCATGGACTCTAAGGGTGCCTGGCCCTCACACCCCAGGTCGGGGTTGAAGCGGTTCCCGGCGCCTCAGCACGGGTCATAGAGTTGAAGGGGTGCCCGGCCATCACACCCCGTTTCATGGCACTGATAGGGTGCCCGGCCCTCACACCCCGGTTCATAGGCTCTGTAGGGGTGCCCAGCCCTCACACCCCTGTTTCATGGCACTGAAGGAGTGCCCGCCTCATACCCCGCTCATGGCACTGAAGGGGTTCCTGCCCTCACACCCCGTTTCATGGCACTGATGGGGTGCCCGGCCTCACACCTCGGCTCATGGCACTGAAGGGGTGCCCGGCCCTGACGCCCTGGGTCATGTCACTGAAGGTTCCGGCCTCACACCCCTGGTCATGGTGCTGGAGGGTTGCCCGGTCCTCACACCCCCTGGTTATAGACCTAACGGGTGCCCGCCTCACACCCCGGGTCATGTCATATGGGGTGCCCGGCCCTTATACCCCTGGGTCAGGTTGCTAGAGGGGTGCTCCGGCCTCACACCCCGATTCATGGCACTGAAATCGAGCCCAGCCTCACACCCCGGGTCATGGTGCTGAGGTGCCCGCCTCACACCGGTCATGGCACTGAAGGAGTCACCGGCCCTCACACCCCGGGTCATGGCACTGAAAGGGTGCCGGCACACACACTCCGGGTCATGTCTTTGAAGGTGCCCGGCCCTCACACCCCGGGTCATGTCACTGAAAGGGTGCCCGGCCCTCATACCCCGTTTTTGGTGCTGGGGGATGCTCGCCCTCACCGATTCATGGAATCTAAAATGCGCCCGGCCCTCACACCCCGGGTCATGGTGAGGAAGGGGTGCCCGGCCTCACACCCCGATTCATGGCACTGAAGGTGCCTCTGCCCTCACACCCCGGGTCATGTGAGGTTCCCGGCCTAACACCCCGGTTCAGCACTCTAGGGGTGCCCGGCCCTCCACCCCGTTTCATCGCACTGATGGGGTGCCCGGCCCTCACCCCGGAGTGTGGCACTGAGCGGTGCCGTGGCCGTCACCCCTGGTCATAGACCTAAACGGGTTGCCGGCCCTCACACCCCAGGTCATGGGGCTGAAGGGGTGCCCGGCCCCACACACAGGTCATGGCACTGAAGGAGTGACCGGCCCTCACACCCAGGTCATTGGCACTGAAAGGGTGCCGGCCCATCCACTCTGGGTCATGTCATTGAAGGGGTGCGCCTCACACCCCAGGTCATGTTACTGAAAGTGGTGCCGCTCTCACACCCCGGGACATGCTCTGAAGGGGTTCCCGGCCCTCTACCCCAGGTCACGGTGCTGGAGGGTGCCCAGCCGTTCCACATCCCGTTTCATGGCACTGAAAGGGTGCCCAGCCCCCCACACCCCGGTTCATATCACTGAAGGGTGCCTGGCCCTCACCCCGGTTCATGTGGGAATTGAAGGGGTGCCCGGCCCTCACACACGGGTCATGGTGCTGAAGGGGTGCCGCCCTCTCACCCCAGGACATGGTGCTGAAAGGGTGCCAGCCTCCACCCCGGGTCATGTCACTGAAAGTGCCGCCCTCACACCCCGGGTCATGGCACTGATGTGAGGTTCCATGCCCTCACCCGTGGCCATATCACTGAAGGTTGCCGTCCCTCATCCCCTGGTCATGACTTAAAAGTAGTGCCCGGCCCTCACACCCCGGGACATGGAGCTGAAAGGGTGCCCGGCTCTCTACGGTCCGTGGAACTGAGAAGGGGTGCCCGACCCTCACACACCGGGTCATGGTTGCTGAAGGGTGCCAGCCTCACCCGATTCATGGCACTGAGGGTGCCCGCCCTCACCCTGAACCCATGGTTCTGGAGGGTCTCCGGCCTATTTCTGGTCTTGACACTGAAGGGTGTCCGCCCTCACACAGGCCATGGTGCTGGAGGGGTGCCCGTCACATACCGGGAGATGGAATGAGGGGTGCCGGACATCACAGGTCATGTCACTGAAGGGGTGCCGGTCTCACACCGTTATAGACCTAAAAGGTGCCCGGCCCTCACACAGGTCATGTCATTGAAGGGGTGCCGGCCCTTATACCCAGGGTCATGGTGCAGAGTGGTGCTCAGCCTCACACCCCGATTCACTTGGCACTAAAATCAGGCCCAGCCCTCACACCCCGGTCATTGTGACGGTGGCCCACCCCGGGTCATGGCACTGAAAGGTCACCGGCCCTCACACCCCGGGTTATGGCACTGAAAGGTGCCTTCACACACACTCAGGTAATGTCCGGCCCTCACACCCAGGCCATGGTGCTGGAGGGGTGCCCGGCCTATACCGGGAGATGGAATTGAAGGGTGCCCGACATCACACCCGGGTCATGTCACTGAAGGGTGCCCGGTCCTCCACCCCTGGTTATAGACCTAAAGGGTGCCGCCTCACACCACAGGTCATAGCACTGAAGGGGTGCCGGCCTCATTCCCCGGTCATGTCACTGAAGGGGTGCCCGGCCCTCACACAGTTCATGGAACTGAAGGGGTGCCAGCCCTCATTCCCGGGTCATATCACTGAAGGGGTGCCCGGCCTCACACCCCGATTCTGGCACTGAAAGGGTGCCCGGCCTCACCCCGATTCATGGCACTGAAAGGGTGCCAGCCCTCACACGGTCATGTCACTGAAAGGGTGCCAGCCCTCACACGCCAGGTCATAGCACTGAAGGGCCCCTCATACCCCGTTTTTGGTGCTGGAGGGATGCCCGGCCCTCACACCCCGATTCATGGAACTAAAATCGCTCCCTGCCCTCACACCCCGGTCATGGTGAGAAGGTGCCGCCCTCACACCCCGGGTCATGGTGAGGGAGGGTGCCAGCCCTCACACCCGTTCATGACACTGAAGGGGCACCGGGCCCCTTTCGCCCTGGGTCATGTCACTGAAGGGGTTCCCATCCTTCACACCGGTCATGGCACTGAAGCGGTGCCAGCCGTCACACCCTGAAATGGCAATGAAGGTGCACAGCCCTCACACCTGTTGTCATAGACCAAAACAGGTGCCGGCATCCTGCAGTCATGGGCTGAAGGTGCCGGCCTTCACACCTCGTTTAATGGCACTGAAGGGGTGCTGTGACCTGACGCCCGGGTCACGTCACTGAAGGGGTTCCGGCACTCACACACCGGGTCAAGGACTGAAGCAGTGGCCGTCACCCTTGGACATGGCACTGAAGGTGTGCCCGGCCCTCACACACTGTCATAGACCTAAACAGGTGCCCGGCCATCACACCCCGGGTCATGGGGCTGAAGGAGTGACAGGACACTCACACCCCAGTTCATGGCACTGAAAGGGGTGCAGCCCTCACACCCCCGGATCATGGCACTGAACAGTGACCGGCACTGACACCACGGGTCATAGCACTTAAAGTGCCCGCCTTCATTCCCGGGTCATGTCACTGAAGGGGTGCCAGCCCTCAGGCCAGTTCATGGAACTGAAGGTGCCAGCCCTCACACACGGGTCATGGTGCTGAAGGGTGCCAGCCCTCACACCCCGATTCATGGCACTGAAAGGGTGCCCGGCCCTCACCCCGGTTCATGGAACTGAAGGGGTGCCCGGCCTCATTCCCCGGGTCATATCACTGAAGTGGTGCCCGGCCTCACACCGATTCATGGCACTGAAAGGTGCCACCCTCACCCCGGGCCATGGTTCTGGAAGGGGTCTCGGCCTGACACCCCGGGTCATGACACTGAAAGGGTGTCAGCCCTCACACCCCGGGCCATGGTGCTGGAGGGTGCCCGGCCTCATACCCGGTCATGGAATTGAAGGGGTGCCCGGACATCACCCCGGGTCATAGCACTGGGGTGCCCGGCCCTCACACCACGGGTCATAGCACTGAAGGGGTGCCGGCCTCATTCCGGTCATGTCACTGAAGGGTCCTGGCCCTCACAGTTCATGGAACTGAAGGGGTGCCTGCCCTCACACACAAGGTCATGGTGCTGAAGGGTGCCCGCCCTCACACCCCGATTCATGGCACTGAAAGGGTGCCCGGCCTCACACCACGGTCATAGCACTGAAGGGGTGCCCGGCCCTCATTCCCCGGGTCATGTCACTGAAGGGTGCCCGGCCACCCAGTTCATGGAACTGAAGGGGTGCCTGCCTCATTCCCGGGTCATATCACTGAAGGGGTGTGCCCGGCCTCACACCCCGATTCAGCACTGAAAGGTGCCCGGCCCTCACACCCCGGTTCATGGCACTGAAAGGGTGCCCGGCCCTCACCCCGGGTCATGTCACTGAAAGTGCCCGGCCCTCACACGCCGGGTCATAGCACGAAGGGGTGCCAGCCCTCATACCAGTCATGGAATTAAAGAGGTGCAGCCCTCACACCCCGGGTCATGTCATTGAAGGGGTGCCAGCCCTCACACCCCAGGTCATGTCATTGAAGTGCCAGCCCTCACACCCCGGGTCATGGCACTGAAAGGGTGCCCGCACACACCTCCGGGTAATGTCTTTGAAGGGGTGCCTGGCCCTCACCCCAGGTCATGTCACTGAAAGGTGCCCGCCCTCACACCCAGGTCATGTCACTGAAAGTGCCCAGCCCCCACACGCCGGGTCATAGCACTGAAGGTGCCCGGCCCTCATACCCGTTTTTTTGGTGCTGGAGGGATGCCGCCCTCACACCCCGATTCATGGAACTAAAATCGCGCCCGGCCCTCACACCCCGGGTCATGGTGAGAAGGGGTGCCCGGCCTCACAGGTCATGGTGAGGGAGGGGTGCCCGGCCCTCACCCGTTTCTTGGCACTGAAGGGTGCCCGGGCCTGACGCCCTGGGTCATGTCACTGAATGGGTTCGGCCCTCACACCCCGGGTCATCTCACTGAAGGGGTGCCCGGCCCTCACAACCCGTTTCATGGCACTGAAGGGGTTCCCGCTCTCCACCCTGGTCATGGCACTGAAGCGGTGCCCGGCGTCACACCCTGGAAATGGCAATGAAGGTGTGCCCGGCCCTCACACCCGTTGTCATAGACCTAAACGGGTGCCCGGCCACATCACCCCGGTCATAGGGCTGAAGGGTGCCCGGCCACACCCCGTTTAATGGCACTGAAGGGGTGCTGGGACCTGACGCCCAGGTCACGTCACTGAAGGGGTTCCCGCACTCACACCCGGGTCATGGAACTGAAGCGGTGCCCAGCCGTCACACCCTTGGACATGGCACTGAAGGTGTGCCCGGCCCTCACACCCCTTGTCATAGACCTAAACGGGTGCCCGGCCATCACACCCCGGGTCATGGGGCTGAAGGAGTGACAGGCACTCACACCCCGGTTCATGGCACTGAAAGTGCCCGGCCCTCACACCCGGATCATGGCACTGAAGGAGTGACCGGCACTGACACCGGTCATGGCACTGAAAGGTGCCTGCCTCCACCACGGGTCATAGCACTGAAGGGTGCCCGGCCCTCATTCCCCGGTCATGTCACTGAAGGGTGCCAGCCTCACACCCCGGGTCATGGCACTAATGGGGTGCCCGGCCCTCACACCCGTGGCCATATCACTGAAGGTTTGCCTGTCCTTATCCCTGGTCATGTGCTTAAAGTGGTGCCCGCCCTCACACCCCGGGACATGGTGCTGAAGGGTGCCCGCCCTCACACCCCGGGTCATGTCACTGAAGGGGTGGCAGCCCTCACCCCGGTTCATGGAACTGAAGGGGTGCGGCCCTCACACACCGGGTCATGGTGCTGAAGGGGTGCCCGGCCCTCACACCCCGATTCATGGCACTGAAAGGGTGCCCGCCCTCCACCCAGGCCATGGTTCTGGAGGGGTCTCCGGCCCGACACCCGGTCATGACACTGAAAGGGTGTCTGGCCCTCACACCCGGCCATGGTGCTGGAGGTGCCCGGCCCTCACACCCCAGGTCATGGGGTTGAAGCGGTTCCAGTGCTCACACCACAGGTCATAGAGCTGAAGTGCTGTCGGCCATCACATCCAGATTCATGGCACTCAAAAGGGTGCCCGGCCTCATACCCCATGTCATGTGAAGGTGCCCGGCCATCACATCCAGATTCATGGCACTCAAAGGGTGCCCGGCCCTCATACCCCATGTCATGTGAAGGGGTGCCCGGCCCTAACACCCCGGTTCAAAGCACTGTAGGGGTGCACGGCCCTCACACCCCGTTTCATGGCACTGATGGGGTGCCCGGCCCTCACACCCCGGTTCATGGCACTGAAGGGGTGCCCTGCACTGACGCCCCGGGTCGTGTCACTGAAGGGGTTCCCGGCCCTCACACCCCTGGTCATGGCACTGAAAGGGGGCCCGGCCCACACACCCCAGGTCATGTCATTGAAGGGGTGCCCGGCCCTCATACCCTGGGTCATGGTGTTGGAGGGGTGCCCAGACCTCACACCCCGATTCTTGGCACTGAAATCGAGCCCGGCCCTCACACCCCGGGTCATGGTGCTGAAGGGTTGCCCGGCCCTCACACCCCGGGTTATGGCACTGAAGGAGTGACCAGCCCTCACACCTCGGTTCATGGCACTGAAAGGGTGCCCGGCCAACACACTCCAGGTTCATGTCATTGAAGGGGTTCCCTTCCTCACACCCCGGGTCATGTCACTGAAATGGTGCCCGGCCCTCACACCCCGGGTCATGGTGCTAAAGGGGTGCCCGACCTCACCCCGTTTCATGGCACTGAAGGGGTGCCCGGCCCTGACGCCCAGGGTCATCTCACTGAAGGGGTGCCCGGCCCTCACACCCCGTTTCATGGCACTGAAGGGGTTCCCGGCTCTCACACCCCGGGTCATGGCACTGAAGCGGTGCCCGGCCGTCACACCCCTGGACATGGCAATGAAGGTGTGCACCGGCCCTCACACCCGTTGTCATAGACCTAAACGGGTGCCCGGCCATCACACCCCGGGTCATAGGGCTGAAGGGGTGCCCGGCCTTCACACCCCGTTTATTGGCACTGAAGGGGTGCTGGGACCTGACGCCCCGGGTCACGTCACTGAAGGGGTTCCCGGCACTCACACCCCGGGTCATGGAACTGAAGCGGTGCCCGGCCGTCACACCCTTGGACATGGCACTGAAGGTGTGCCCGGCCCTCACACCCCTTGTCATAGACATAAACGGGTGCCCGGCCATCACACCCCGGGTCATGGGGCTGAAGGAGTGACCGGCACTCACACCCCGATTCATGGCACTGAAAGGGTGCCCGGCCCTCACACCCCGGATCATGGCATTGAAGGAGTGACCGGCACTCACACCCCGGTTCATGGCACTGAAAGGGTGCCCGGCCCTCATACCCCAGGCTGTGCTGGAAGGGTGCCCGGCCCTGACACCCAGGGTCATATCACTAAAGGGGTGCCTGGCCCTCACACCCCGGGTCATGGACCTAAAGGGGTGCCCGGCCCTCATACCCCATGTCATGTGAAGGGGTGCCCGGCCCTAACACCCCGGATCACAGCACTGTAGGGGTGCCCGGCCCTCACACCCCGTTTCATGGCACTGATGCCTGGCCCTGTCCTCATCCTGGTCATGTACCTAGTGGTGCCTGCCCCACACCCTGATTCATGGGACTGAGGTGCCCGGCCCTCACACCCTGGGCCATGGTTCTGAGGGCTCTCCGCTCCTGACACCGGGTCATGACACTGAAGGTGCCTGGCCCTCACATGTCATGGAACTGAAGGGGTGCCTGACATCACACCCTGGTCATCGACTCAAGGGGTGCCTGGCTGTCACACCCCCTGCTATGGCACTGAAGGTGTACCTGGCCCTACATCCTGGTTAGACTAAGTATGCCCGGCCTCACACCCCGGGTCATGGCACTGAAGGGTACCCGGCCCACACACCCCGGTCATGTCATTGAAGGGGTGCCTGCCCTATACCCTGGGTCATGGTGCTGAGAGGGTGCTCGCCTCACACCCCTGATTCATGGCACTGAGGTCGAGCCCAGCCTCACACCCCGGGTCATGAGGGTGCCCAGCCTCACACCCTGGGTCATGGCACTGATGGAGTCACCGCCTCACACCTCATATGGACTGAAAGAGTGCCCGCACACACTCCGGTCATGTTTTTAGCAGCTCACACTCCCGGGTCATGTCACTGAAAGGGTGCCCGGCCCTCACACCCCGGGTCATGTCACTGAAGGGTTCCCGGCCCTCACACGCCGGGTCATAGCACTGAAGGGGTGCCCGGCCTCACTCCCTGCTTGGTGCTGAGGGATGCCTGGCCCTCACACCCTGATTCATGGACAAATCGCGCCCGGCCTCACACCCCGGTCATGGTGAGGAAGGGGTGCCCGGCCCTCACACCCCGCTCATGGCACTGGGTAACCTGCCTGATGCGGTCATGTCACTGAACGGGGTGCCCAGCTCACACCCCATTTCATGGCACTGAAGGGGTGCTCGCCCTGACGCCCTGCTTTATGGCACTGAAGGTGCTGGACCTGACGCCCGGTCACGTCACTGAAGGGCCCTGCACTCACATCGGGTCATGGAACTGAAGCGGGCCGCCGTCACACCTGGACATGGCACTGAAGGTGTGCCCGGCCTCACACCCTTGTCATAGACTCCAACAGGTGCCGGCCATCACACCGCCGGGTCAAGGGCTGAAGGAGTGACAGGCACTCACACCGGTTCATGGCACTGGAAAGGGTGCCCGGCGCTCACACTCGGATCATGGCACTGGAAGGAGTGACTGGCACTGACACCCCGGTTCGTGGCACTGAAAGGGTGCCCGGCCCACACCCGGGTCATGTCGTCTGAAGGGGTGCCCGGCCTCACACCCCGGATCATGTCAATGAAAGGTGCCCAGCCTCACACCACGGGTCATAGCACTGAAGGGTGCTCCGGCCTCGTACCCCGGGCTGTCACTGGAAGGGTGCCTGCCCTCACACCCCGGGTCATGGACTGATGAGGTGCCGCCCTCACACCGTGCATGGCACTGGAAGGCTTGCCCGTCCCTATATCCCTGGTCATGGTACCTAAAGTGGTGCCTGGCCCACACCCCTGGATTCAGGACTGAGGTGCCTGGCCTCTACACCCCGGGCCATGGTTCTGAGGTGGGCCTGCCCCTGACACCCCGGGTCATGACACTGAAGGTGCCTGGCCCTCACATACCGGGTCATGGAACTGAAGGAAGCCTGACATCACACCCCGGTCACTGACTTAAAGGGTGCCCTGCCGTCACACCCCTGGCTATGGCACTGAAGGTGTGCCCGGCCCTTACATCCTGGTTATAGACCTAAACGTATGCCCGGCCTCACACCCCGGGTCATGGCACTGAAAGGGTACTCCAGCCCACACACCCCGGGTCATGTCATTGAAGGGGTGCCTGGCCCTATACCCCTGGTCATGGTAAAGAGAGAGGTGCTCGGCCCTCACACCCTGGATTCATGGCACTGAAATCGAGCCCAGCCTCACACCCCTGGGTCATGGTGCTGAGGGGTGCCTGGCCTCACACCCCGGGTCATGGCACTGAAGGAGTCACTGGCCCTCACACCGGGTCATGGGTACTGAAAGAGGCCCGGGCACACACACTCCGGGTCATGTTTTGAAGGTGCCTGCCCTCACACCCCGGGTCATGTCACTGAAAGTGCCTGGCCCTCACACCCCCGGGTCATGTCACTGAAAGGGTTCCCGGCTCACACGCTGGGTCATAGCACTGAAGGGGTGCCCGCCCTCATACCCCCTGCTCTGGTGCTGGAGGGATGCCCGGCCCTCACACCCCGGGTCATGTCACTGAAAGGGTGCCCGGCCTCACACCCCGGGTCATGTCACTGAAAGGGTTCCCTGGCTCACACGCTGGGTCATAGCACTGAAGGGGTGCCCGGCCCTCATACCCTGCCTTGGTGCTGAGGGATGCCCGGCCCTCACACCCCTGGATTCATGGAACTAAATCGCGCCCGGCCCTCACACCCCGGGTCATGGTGAGGAAGGGGTGCCTGCCCTCACACCCCTGCTCTCATGGCACTGAAGGGTAACCTGCCCTGATGCCCTGGGTCATGTCACTTGACTGCCCAGCCCTCACCCCGTTTCATGGTACTTGAGGAGTGCCCGGCCCTCACACCCCGATTCATGGCACTGAAATCGAGCCAGGCCTTCACACCCCGATTCATGGCACTGAAATCGAGCCAAGCCCCAACACCCCGAGTCATGGTACTGAAGGGGTGCCCGGCCCTCACACTCCGGGTCATGGTGCTGGAGGGGTGCCCGGCCCTCACACTCAGGGACATATCACTGAAAGGGTGCCTGGACCTCACACCCCGGGTCATGTCATTGAAGGGGTGCCCAGCCCTCACACCCCGGGTTATGTCACTGAATGGGACCCCGGCCGTCACATCCCGGCTCATGTCACTGAATTGGTGTCCGGCCCTCACACCCCGGGCCATGGTGCTGGAGGGGTGCCCGGCCCTCACACCCCAGGTCATGGGGTTGAAGCGGTTCCCGGTGCTCACACCACGGGTCATAGAGCTGAAGGGGTGCTCGACCATCACATCCAGATTCATGGCACTCAAAGGGTGCCCGGCCCTCATACCCCATGTCATGTGAACGGGTGCCCGGCCCTAACACCCCAGTTCACAGCACTGTAGGGGTGCCCGGCCCTCACACCCCGTTTCATGGCACTGATGGGGTGCCCGGCCCTCACACCCCGGTTCATAGCTCTGTAGGGGTGCCTGGCCCTCACACCTGCCCATGGCACTGAAGGAGGCCTGGCCCTCACCCTGGCTCATGGCACTGAGCAGCCTGGCCCTGACGCCCCGGGTCATGTCATCACTGAAGGGTGCCTGGCCCTCACACTCCAGGGTCATATCACTAAAGTCCCCACCACACCCTGCTTCATGGCACTGAAGGGTGCTCGGCCCCACGCCCGGGTCATTCACTGAAGGGGTGCCCGCCCTCACCCCTGCTTCATGGCACTGAAGGGGTTCCTGGCTCACACCCCGGGTCATGGCACTGAAGCGGTGCCCGGCCGTCACATCCCTGGACATGGCAATGAAGGTGTGCACCGGCCCTCACACCCGTTGTCATAGACCTAAACGGGTGCCCGGCCATCAAACCCCGGGTCATAGGGCTGAAGGGGTGCCCGTCCTTCACACCCCGTTTAATGGCACTGAAGGGGTGCTGGGACCTGACGCCCCGGGTGACGTCACTGAAGGGGTTCCCGGCACTCACACCCCGGGTCATGGAACTGAAGCGGTGCCCGGCCGTCACACCCTTGGACATGGCACTGAAGGTGTGCCCGGCCCTCACACCCCTTGTCATAGACCTAAACGGGTGCCCGGCCCTTACACCCCGGATCATGGCACTAAAGAATGATCGGCACTCACACCCCGGTTCATGGCACTGAAAGGGTGCCCGGCCCTCATACCCCGGGTCATGGTGCTGGAGGGGTGCCCGGCCTTCACACCCCGTTTCATGGAACTGAAAGAGTGCCCGGCCCTCACACACCGGTTCATGGCACTGAAGGGGTGCCCCACCCTCACACCCCAGGTCATGGGGTTGAAGCGGTTCCCGGCGCTCACACCACGGGTCATAGAGTTGAAGGGGTGCCCGGCCATCACACCCCTGTAAACAGGGTGCCTGTCCCACCCCGGTTCACAGCACTGTAGGGGTGCCCGGCCCTCACACCCTGCTTCATGGCACTGATGGGGTGCCCGGCCTCACACCCGGTTCATAGCCTTGAGGGTGGTGCCCTGCCCTCACACCCAGTTTCATGGCACTGAAGGAGTTCCGGCCCTCACACCCCGGCTCATGGCACTGAAGGGTGCCTGCGCCGCCCTGACGCCCTGGTCATGTCACTGAAGGGGTTCCTGCCCTCACACCCCGGGATCATGGCACTGAGAAGGGTCGGCCCACACACCCCGGTTCATGTCATTGAGGGAGTGCCCGCCCTCATACCCTGGGTCATGGTGCTGGAGGGGTGCCCGACCTCACACCCCGATTCTTGGCACTGAAATCGGGCCGGCCCTCACACCCGGGTCATGGTGGTTGAAGGGTTGACAGGTCCCCACACTCAGGTTGCATGGCACTGGAGTGGTTGCCCGCTGGAAGGGGGTGCCTGGCCCCTGACTCCCAGGTTCATGTCATTGGGAGGTTCCCTGTCCTCACACCCTGGGTCATGTGCCTGGAGGCCTGGGCCCACACCGTGTGTCATAGAAGGTGCCCGCCCTCATACCCTGGGTCATGGTGCTGAGGTGGGGTGCTGGCTCACAGCCCTGATTCATGGCACTGAAATCGTGCCCGCCTCACACCCTGGGTCATGTGGTGCTGAAGGGTTGCCTGGCCCTCATACCCTGGTCATGGCACTGGAGGGTGGACTGGCCCTCACACCCTGCATGTCATTTGAAGGGGTGCAAGGCCTAACTCCAGTTTCATGTCGTTGAAGTGGTTCTGTCCTCACACCGGGTTTGTCAACTGAAGGGTGCTGGCCCACGCCCTGGGTCATGTCCTTAAGGGGTTTGGCCCTGACTCTCGGGTTATGTCACTGAAGGGGTTCATGGCCTCACACCTCGGGTCACTGAAGATGTTCCGTGCTGTCACACCCTGGTCATAGCACTGAGCGGGTTGCCGGCGTTCACACCCTTGGATCAAGTGTTGAAGGGTTGCCCGGCCTCACCCGGGTCATGTACTGAAGGGTGCCTGCCTCTACACCCCGGGTCATGTCATTGAAGGGGTGCCCGGTTCACACTGCGGGTTCATGGCACTGATAGGGTGCCTGGCCCTCATACCCGTGGTCATGTGAAGGTTGCCCGTCCTCATACCTTGGGTTCATGCCTGGGAGGTGCCTGGCCTTACACCCCGTTTCATGGCACTGATGGGGTGCCCGGCCCACACCCAGGTTCATGGTTCTAGGGGTGTCCGGCCTGACACCCCTGGTCTATGGCACTGGAAGGGGGTGCCCGGCCTCACATCCCGGGGGTCATGGAACTGAAGGGGTGCCTGGACATGACGCCCGGGTCATGTAACTGAAAGGGTTCCTGGCCCTCACACCCCGGGTCATGGCACTGAAAGTGGGCCCTGCGCCCATACACCCCTGGTTCATGTCATTGAAGGTGCCAGGTATACCCCTGCGTCATACAGAGGTGCTCGGACTCACACCCGATTCATGGCATGAAGTGAGCCCATCCCGTACACCCCGGGCCATGGTGCTGGAGGGGTTGCCCTGGCCCTCACCCCTGGGTCATGGCACTTAAGGAGTGACGGGCCCTCACACCCATGGTTCATGGCACTGAAAAGGGTCTGGCACACACATACTCCGGTTCATGTTTTTGAAGGGGTGACTGGTCCTGATGCACAGTCATGTCACTGAAAGGGTGCCCGGCCCTCACACCCCCTGTTTCATGTCACTGGAGGGGTGACCGGGCCCTGACGCCCGGGTCATGTCACTGGGGGGTTTGTTGGGTTTAAGGGGTGCCGGCCTCATACCCCTGTTTTTTGGTGCTGGAAGGGGTTCTGGCTCTCACACCCCTGGTTCATGGCAATGGCGGTGCCTGGCCGTCACACCCTGGTAATGGTGATGAAGGTGTGCCCGGCCTACACCCGGTGTGTCATAGAACTGAAGGGTGACCGCGATTGTGCCCTTCGTGTCAGGGGGCTGAGGGGGTGCCTGGCCTTTCACCCCGTTTATTGGCACTGAAGGGTGCTGGGCCTGCGCCTGGGAAACCCCTGGTCTATGTCACTGAAGGGGTTCCGGCTCTCCTGGGTTGGTGGGGTGCCAGGTCGTCTCCCCTTGTGGCACTGAAGGTGTGCCCGGCTCTCACCCCTTTTCATGGAACTGAACGGGTGCCCGGCCATAACACCCCGGGTCATGGCTGAAGGGTGACAGGCACTACACCCCGGTTCGTGGCACTGGAAAGGGGTGCCCGGGCCTCGTTCTGATCATGGCACTGAAGGAGTGACTGGCACTGACACACAGTTCATGGCACTGAAAGGGGTGCCTGGCCCACCTCTGGGTCATGTTATGAAGGGTGCCTGGCCCTCACACCCTGGTCATGTCAATGAAAGGTTCCCGGCCTCACACCAGGGCATCATTGCTTTGAAGGGGGTGCCTGGCCTCATACCCTGGGTTCATGGTGCTGGAGGGGTGCCCGGGCTCACACCCTGTTTCATGGGATTGGAAGAGTTCCTGGCTCACACAACGGGTTCATGGAGCTGAAGGTGCCTGGCCTCACATCCATGGATTATGGCATTGAAGGGGTGCCTGGCCTCATACTCCGTCATGGTGCTGTAGGGTGCCTGGCCCTCACACTCAGTTTCATAGTCACTGAGTGCCTGGCCTCACACCCCGGTTCATGGCCTGTAGGGGTGCCTGGCCCTCACACCCCAGTTCATGGGGTTGAAGGGTTTCCGGCTCTCACACGGGTCATGGAGCTGAGGCGTGCACGGGCCGTCATCCTAGATATGGCAATGAAGGTGTGCCCGGCCTCATACCCGTTGTTATGTGAAGGGGTGCCTGGCCATAACACCCTGGTTCATAGGTTGTAGGTGCCTGGCCTTGCACATCCTGTTTAATGCACTGATGGGGTGCCCGGCCCTCACACCTTGGTTCATGAGGCCTAGGTGCCCGGCCCTTACACCCCTGATCTTCTGGCACTGAAGGGAGTGATCGGCATCTCGCGCTTGTTCATGGCACTGAAGGTGTGCTCCGGCCTGACGCTGGTCATGTTGCTGGAGGTTCTGGCCTTCACACCCGGTTTCATGGAACTGGAAAGAGGCCCGGCCCTCACACCTGTTCATGTCATCTTGAGGGTGCCTGGCCCTCATGGTGTTGATGGGGGGTGCCCGGCCTCACACCCGGTTCATTGCTCTGTAGGGGTGCCCACTCACTCAGTTTCATTGAAGGGTTCCGTTCTCACACTGGCTCATGTCACTGAAGTGGGCCTGACGCCCGGTTCATGTCTTGAAGGGGTGCCTGGCCTCACACCCCTGGTCATGGTCACTGAGGAAAGGGCTCTGGCACCCCCTGGTCATGGCACTGGAGGGTGCCTGGCCCTCACCCTGGTCATGGTGCTGAGCTGCCCGGCCCTCACACCCCTGATTCTTGGAACTAAAATCGAGCCCGGCCCTCACACCCTGGGTCAAGGTGCCTGACCTCACACCCTGTTCATGGCATGAATGGGTGCCTGGCCCTGACGCCCATCCAGAAGGGGTGCCTGGCCCTCACACCCTGCTTCATGGACTGAAGGGGTCTCACACCTGGGGTCATGCACTGGGTTCGCCACCCCTGGGACAGTGAGCAGGTACTGGCCCTCAAGCACCTGTCATAGACCTAAACCACACACCCCTGTCATAGGACTGGAAGGAGTGACTGGGCACTCACACCTGTTCATGGCACTGAAAGCTCAGGCCTCACACTGATCATGGTACTTGAAGGGAGTGACTGCACTAGCACCCAGGTTTTCTGGCCACCGGTTCATGGCACTGGTGGGTGCCCTGCCTCACCTGGATCACAGCCTGGCCTGGGTGCCATACCCCATGTCATGAAGGTGCCTGGCCTTAAACCTCACTGGTTCAAGGCACTATAGGGGTCCCCGGCACCCCTGCTTCATGGCACTGGTGTCATCTCACACCCCTGGTTCTGTAAATTGAACGAAGTAATGA
>NW_024754994.1:0-12924 GCF_018991925.1 Homarus americanus | reverse complement strand
ATAACACCTAAGGACAAGGAACACATCAACACAGCAACACCTCAAACATCTCAACGACCTCAACAGAAAAAAAACTCAAACAAGAAACACTATAAGAACAAGGAACATATCAACATAGCAACACCTCAAACAAGGTACACCTCAACACACAAGAGCAACTCAAACAAGGAAAGTTTCAATGCAAAAGAACACCTAAACACAAAAAATGAAACGAGAAACACCATAATAACAAGGAACATATCAACACAGCAATACCTCAAACAAGGAACACCTTAACCCATAGGAATACATCAACAAGAAACATCTTAAAACACAGGAACACTTCAACAGGCAACATGTCAACCCATGCAAGTTACCCAAAGCAGTAAACATAAGCACGACACATTGAAAACTCAGACCTAAAGCAAGTGAGCGAGTGACTTTGTGTTACGTATTGGTGGTACGGAACTACAGGGGATTTGGGTCCTATAAAAAACAGCTGATAATACAGGTACAAAGATTGTTATTAGTGAATGATATTTATATTGATGACTGTTCCTCATAACAACCAACACTGTCTTATATCACTCTGGCAAGATACCATACTAAAAGCCCATACATTTCCTAATCACCCCAGAGGTTCAAGATGGTATACTGTACTCTGCTTAAATAAAAATATATGACTGACGATAAAAGTACATACGAAAAACAAGAATAATTCACAATTACTTAAAAAAACAAAACAATACCACGACCACCCAACAGATATACAATAACACCTTTCTCCTTGTAGTAAAATTAGTAGAAAAACTACTACGAAACAATCACACACCACTTACTCGGTAGAATTAATGACAGTCATGTGGCCGCAAATATAGCGATATAAGTGGCCACGAAAAAGTTACGATGGTATTTACTTAGGCAGCAAGTCAAGATGATGTCGCATCAATGAGGACAACTGCATGAGCTGTTCAATGGTCTGGAGACAGTCAAACGTCCTTTAACATTACGAAATGCAAGACCCTACAAATAGGATACAACAACCCCAATCACAACTATTCTGTTAATGACAACTTCCTGGATACTGTCGATAAGTTAAAATCTGTAGGCGTTGTGACAGATCAATCAATCACTTGAAGGCGACGCAACGAGTGGGGGGGATGCCCCAGCAGTAATAATAATAATAATAAAAAATATATATTTGGGAATTATAAAGCGTACCTTTGAATACAATGATAAGAAAATGCTTCTTATTGTATGGATTTTTGTATTCCGGCATGGAAACCCTACCTCCAGAAAGATCTAACACCCATAGAAAAGGTGCAACCAAGATGATTCTTTAACTATGCCATCTCGATTATCCAAGTAAACTAAGGGCCTCAAGACGAACAACTATTCAGAAAAAAGCCCAATAGAACAGATCTCATTAAAACAATTAAAATCTTGAAAGGGACAACACGAAGGGACAACTTCAAGCTCACCAAGCTATCATGCAGAACGAACACAAGGAAATACTTCTTCACATAGAGTGACAGAGAGAGATAGATCTATGGGACGTTCTCCGTGCTCAAGCCGTGGAATCGAGAACAGTACTGGGCTTCAAAATAGCCCTAGACAAAATTAACAAGATCAATGGAGGGATCCTACACAGGCCACTGGTCTTCCCTTGACTTGGTCGTTAGGTAAAGAAGAGGCACACAATAAACTACCCCATATTAAGGACAGCCACGGGTCTTAAAGGACACGACAGAGCACGGCACCTCCAGATATCTTGAATTACGGATACAACAGCCGAGGACACCTGACTATGTTAATCATTTACTGCTGTTCATTTTACACTTGGAGCACCACTACTACAATTATATGTTAATATTACTTAAGCAATATAAATCAAAATCTGTCCTGAAAGGTATATTACCTTTTTTTATTGGAGATGAAAGATATTTTTTCAGTTACGAGAAACTTCACCTCCTTGAGCGTCAGTCTGAGATTTTTACAAGTCACTGTTCTTCTTCAACTATAAGTCTCTTGGTGATAATTTATCCTCTGTTATGTGCTCTATTCAAAATGTTCCAAGTTTTTACAAACTGGAGTCGAGTACAAGAGATTTTGTTTTGTTTTTTCTGAGCGAGAAAACACACATAATATTAACGTTTATGACGTCATCAGCCAGGCTTGCTCTCATTGGTCGGAAGTTCTTGTCGAAAAAATTTGAATTTGGTTCATTATTGGAAATATTAATTAATCTTTAAAGCTTTAAAATCAGGTTATTACGGAAAATATGCACCTGTGCCCGGATAGGCTATTTACCGCAAAAACAAAACCCAAACCCAAACTGGCAACTACATGTTGGTTATGTCCATGTTTCATAAGATCAGGAATAATTGTTTAATATTCTGTATGTACTGTATATGCCTTCACTGACTTACTCTTTATAATAGCTCATCTTCTATTCTTTCTTAATTATGATTCATAAAAACTACAAGCATAGCAACTATTCAAAAGTTATGGAACGAATAGTTACATATTTTTTTTGTACGAATTAAAGAGTTAAATCAAAATTCCTAAGTACCGACATAACACAGTGAGGATGTTTCTATATAAATGAATTTAAAACTAATACTCTCTACGATAAACAAATTTGTTATATTCAAGCAATAAAAATAAATGATAATTCAACTAGGAATGTATCAGATCTTTCAGCTGTTTTTAATTTTGATTACAAACGAAAACAATAGTGGTGATTCATGTCGATAAGTTATCAATAAATTAAAAAACAAGACAAAAGAGATTATTAATAACAAAATCATTGAATAAGTTGAATACACTTAACTGTATAGTTCTTATTTTCCGTAATAATCTGATATTAATGCTGTACAGAATAATTAATATTTCCAATAATGAACCAACTTATAAGTTTTCGACAAGAACTTCTGACCAATGAGAATAGGCGAGGCTGATGACGTCAAGAACTTGTGACCAATGGTAATAGGCGAGGCTGATGACGTCGACGTGTGTGTGTGTGTGGGTGTTTCTCGGTTAGAAAAAAGATACAATCTCGTGTACTTGAACCATTACAAAAAACAAAAAAATTAATATTTTAAGCCGTTGACATTAATGAAGATAAGTTGTCACCGAACGACTTAATTGTTGAAGATTTTAGTAAAAAGGAGAAAATTTCCTTTTGAACTTCTCTGACTGACACTTCACAAGGTGCTGAAACAACTCCCATCATCTATAAAATATACACAAGGTAAGATACGTTTTCGGGAAAGAACTTTATATGGTATAATAAACTAGGACTAATAATGGTGATAATAGGGTATTTATGATCGAACAGTAGTTGGGGCTGAAACTGAAAATTTACCGATAATATAATAGTTCTTTCTTGGGAGAATCAGGTTGTTTCCCATATTGAAATTCAATTTTTAAGGTAACGCGATATTAAAAGTTGGTATAAATCGAATGGCGGTGTTGACTGAATAATTACCGTATTTAGTTATAGATAAATGCAGTATTAGAGTTCAGGTGGAAAATGAAAGGAATTATCAGCAGTGAGAGGTTAACGTAGGTGACGCCGCCTACACCTGTCCTCCCCTGCCTCCACCTGTCCTCCCCGCCTTCACCTGTCCTCTCTCTCTCCCATTTGTCCTCCCTCCTCCTCACTCTCTCCCCTTCCCCTCCCTCTTCTTTCATCCTTCCCTCCCTAACACTTCCCATAACAACTGTGCATGTTCAACAGTGATGTAACAATGACATGAAAATCTACTTCACTCATGCATAAGAAAACAAATTGACGCAGAATTCACACGATGATGGGAGGGGAGGGGAAGGGAGGGGGGAGGGGAGGGGGGAAGGGAGGGGAGGGGAAGGGAAGGGGAGGGGAAGGGAAGGGGAGGGAAGGGAGAGGTGTGATATCTTGCCACACCATAAACAAACAGTCGACTTATTCAACTTCTTAGATGGAAAATTCACCAAACTCAACACTTTAAACCTACTATTTTTCCCAATTTCTTCCTTGAGTACATATTTTTCCAGGGATGAAAACACATAATTCGCCTCGCAAATAACTCTGTCTCAACCTATTCCAACTTCATTAAACACAAGAGATGAAACTTACCTTCAGATTTACTAATAGAAACTAGAACATTTTCCCCAATGTCTAGAACAATGATAAAGAGTTCTATATAATTTCTGATCGTTGTGGACAAGTGTAATTACCAACACCATTACGTGTTTTAAAGACTTCAGCTGTATGTCTACACTGTCTACAGTATGTATATTGTTTATACAGTACGTGCTGAATCATTGTGAACATGTAATACGATTTTACTAAATATCTATCTGAACAACGATGTATGTATGTATGTATCCAGGCACTTTAGCTTAACTCTCAGCTCACAGCGTAAGGAATGTTTGCTGCCTCACCGACTCAAACACGAGACGGTTTTTCTTCACTCTGGGGACACGAGATGAGATCATTTACCCTATCGAGGCCCGCAAAGTGAGGAACATTTTCCCACCTAATGTGTGTAAACTTTCTCACACTTTCTCACCTTAAACAACAGAGTGAGAGAGACGGTGGGTGTGTGTGTGTGTGTGTGTGTGTGTGTGTGAGTGTAAACTTAACAATAATAAAATAAAGTACCACGTCAGATAATTACGTCAAGAATCAAACAGAAGTTAAATTTCAAGAGACAAATGAGATTCACTGAGCGAAAAACTAATTAAAAACTAAAATGTAAAGTTTCACGAATTGTCATAAAAAATAAAGAGATGATTGATAATAACTAGAGACCCATGAAATTAGATCCAATCAGAGTAGACAGATTGAATTATGAACAGCGACCGACAACATTTTTAGGGGACCTTAAATCTAGCGATTAAAGTTATCTTAAACTGAGTGATGGCAACCCTACCATACAGTACATCATACGAGTAACAATACATACATACACAACAAGACAAAGACATCATACACAGGAGCGGCCTCGTTATACACCATACACAACACTGTATACTGTACACTGGTGTATAAAGAAAATGTTGTTGACTCTTTTTAGTTTATAAAATAGAAATAAACAACTTGAGATAAATAAAAGTGTGACCCGTTTTGACAGCCATACCTCGCTCACCGGGCCAGACACTATACCTACGGCCAAACTTAACTTAACCTAACCTAACCTAACCTAACCTAACCTAACCTAACAATCAAGTGGTGATATTTATAAACTACATTCCCGATGAACTTCAAAATAAATCGTAACTTAATTATTTTGGGTGTAAGAAATAACCAAAAACAATTTACGGACAAAACGTTGATGTATTGAAGTAAAAGTTCGTAATTATGGGGGAAATTGTCCTATATATAAAGGTAAGATTTAGTAATGAGTAAAGATCCTATGCAGGAATATGTAAAACCTGAAATATTAAATAGAAAAAGATTTGACTCAATGTGACTCCTAAGTACGTAGAGAAATAAGTGTAAGAGAATGAGTAGAACAAAATAACAATACGGGGGGGGTGTTAACTTATAAGGGATAAATGACCAACACGATAAAGACACAACTAACATGTAATACACAGAATAGGAGGGAGGTGTACATGGTTTATGACAAGAAGCTTCACTACCTCTGCTGTTGACCTACCTACACACACACACACACACACACACACACACACACTCCGGCACCATATGAAATTTTCGTTTTTAAATACATAACATAACTGTCCACCTGTATCATCATTACCTGCGCAAAACAATTTGGTGGTCTGGCCAAAGGAATTAAGAATAATGGAACATGCATTACAATCCTCGAAGATAAAATTACTTCGTTAGTAATTACGTTACCTGGTGGTGTTAACGACCAATTGACACGCAAACGTAATTAACAGGATAACAAGGCGGGAACATGTTCTACTCTGGTTTATTTTCAGATTACTGTTGATATGTGTAGTGAAGTGGGAGGATCTTACAGTAAGGTGAAGATTGTTAGTCCGCCTTATTACGCGCACACACACACACACACACTTGATGTTACGTAACTATTTTGTTAATTATTTCTCAATAGTTTATACATATTTAACAACATAAGGGGAACTATCGTACAAAGATATATTACTGGTGTTTAATTCAGAAGTTTCCAAGAGTTATGTCAGATCATGAGAGAGAGAGAGAGAGAGAGAGAGAGAGAGAAAGAGAAAGAGAAAGAGAGAGAGAGAGAGAGAGAGAGAGAGAGAGAGACGTGTATCTAACTCCGTTTTACCTCAGAGAGAGAGTCTGTCTGTGTCACGTGATGGTAAACATGTTATATAAGGTTAGGACTTATTAAAGTGATATGTGATAAATAACATTGATTAATCAGCTATGTTATTCAGAAACACATAAATAATGTGTAGCGATAAACATACACAAAAACTATATATTTTCTTTTATTGGTGATATGTCGTTATATAGACAATGTGATCGTTTAATATGTCGTAATATAACACTAATCGTTTAATATGTCGTAATATAACACTAATCGTTTAATATGTCGTAATATAACCACAGTGTAATAGTTTAAAATTTATGAAAACTTAATACCTTAATTCAGCCAAATGCCATAAGAGAGACGAGACCTGTCAGACAATAAGCCTGATTGAATAATTTCCTCAGTAACATACAAGTGAACCAAACTTGGGTACTACACAACTACAGTATCACTCAATGACTTATTTTACACTATATCTACTACCACTTAACATTTCTATATCAGTTCAACAACCATCACTAAACCTTGTTCCATTTTATTTAAAGTTCGTTAATCAATAAGAGGAATTATTATCACAACACAAGCATTCATTAATCAGTCTCCATTGTGAATCATTTTGCTGGGGTGTGTGGGAGGATTACGCTGGATAATAACTTTAATGTTTTGTATATCCAGAAGAATCTTAACTCCAGCTTACTCCAACTAACAACTAACCTAATCTAACACAACCTAACCTCATCTAATCTAACCTAACCTGAAAAATCTCCACGACAACTTACTCCAACTAATAACTAACCAAACATAAGCTAACATAATTACAGACAGACAGACAGACACACACACACACAGACACACACACAAACACACACACACACATAAACCATAAATATGTTATATGGAACATAAATATAACTTCCAAAGTCACTCTCATATACTTCCTAACCGCGGCCTGACGAAATAGTACACCTGTAACGTTCTGTCAGGGCTCAGGTCGAGGCTCCTCCTTACTGATCATCTATACGTGTGTGTGAGTGTGAGATGTTTCCTAGTATGTAATAAAAAGGCGGGGATCCGCTTTTGAATTTTGCCACATACAGCGGCTAGTTTATTGTGCACCCATATTCATCCCGTGAACGGTAGCGTAGGCAGATTATAGTTAAACAGTAGATGTCAGAATATTATGGCACTGAATGTTAAAAACAATGTATTTCCAAAAAAATATTTGTTTAGTTCTGTAGAGTACATCGCCCTCTCCCTCAACCTGCCATTATTCAATAAATTATTTGTTCCCTCGTTCTAACAAGAGATACACGATAACATATCCTATTTGAAGATAAAAATACACTGTCCAGGAAGAGTCATAACAAACTTAGGGGTTATCTGAGAGAGAGAGAGAGAGAGATGTAGATTGAGAGAAAGATATTATTGAGAGAGTAGACGAGGGAAATAGACTGGAGAGAGAGAGAGAGAGAGAGAGAGAGAGAGAGAGAGAGAGAGAAACAATACCTTCTACAGTACAGTTATATAGTATGACCACTATGACCCACGGAGATCTGTACCTCTTGGCTCCTGACCTCTGTTGACCTTGTGTATACTCACCCAGTTGACCTTTCCTGCCCTATCTCGCCCATTCCTCCTACAGTTAAGGGCTGGGGGGCCGAGGGGGGGGGCGGAGGGGAATGGTTCTGTAAGCATAGTTGAGGTTAGGTTAGGTTAGGTTCAAATGAGTGATAGATCAGGTCCCATGGTTAGTTTATCTCTCTCTCTCTCTCTCTAACACATATATATCCCTATTCTGTAAAATCGTGTGGTTATTTATATTTACTCACTGTTGATATTCTGGGAGAGAGAAAGAGAGAGAGAGAGAGAGAGATGTAGATTGAGAGAAAGATATTATTGAGAGAGTAGACGAGGGAAATAGACTGGAGAGAGAGAGAGAGAGAGGTGAATTAGTGTTTACTCCCACTCATAAGTATAGTATTAGTCAACTTATATTATACAGGGTCTCCAGTCCACATTAAAATGAAAACAACTTTGTAAAACCTTATAAACTTTTGATTGAATGATAACAGATTAATATCCACACACACACATTATAGTCAGTCTCTTCGAGTTTCATTTGGTGTATGGGTATATATCGTTTGGGTATAGGTATAAGGCATCATTCGGGAGAGGTCAGGTCAGGTCAAAGTAAAGGTAAGGTCAGGGTAGGTGATCTCAGTGGCCAGGAAACGTGAATTTTTAAGTTGGGATGAATATTTTTTTTGGGGGGGGGAGGAGGGAGGGGGGAAGCGAGTATGATTTTATATGATGGTGATGAAGGAAGGAATAGAGGGAGAGATGGAGAGGAATTATGAAGGAGGGAAGGTTGAAGGAAAGATGAGAATAGGAAAAGGAAGGGAGGAAGGAGACAGGGAAAATTGAAAAGCTGATAAAGATGATGGAAGGGTGAAAATAAAGAGGATGGCGAGGAAAGAAAGAAGGATAGAGGGAAGGAAAGAAAGAAGGATAGAGGGAAGGAAAGAAATCACGAAAATTTTAAATGAAGAAATGAAGACGAAAATCAACAAAAAAAATTAAATAAAAGAAGAAATAATCATGAGAGAAGAAAGAAGAGAAATTGCTGGATTGACAAACACGACAGCCACACGGACACGACGACAAGAGAGTATGTTAATTTGAGAAAAACTTGGTGGTTGTGATGTGTCTGTCTGTCTGTCTGTCTGTCTGTCGCTTCCTGTTGGTGTAGGATGATAATAAGCTGCTTAGATCTCTCTCTCTCTCTCATATCTACGTCAGGAGACGTGTGTGTGTGTGTGTGTGTGTGTGTACGTTGGCAACACAAGGTGTAATTGTCAGCTTGCTCGCCTCGCAAGCGAATGAACCCGGGTTCCATTTCCGGGCAGGGTGAGACCATGAGCAAGTTCCTTCGCGTCATTTACCTCTATCTACCCAACAGTAATTGGGGACCTGGATGTTAATCGATTCGCGCGTCGTGTTACGGGGTAATGGTTAGCCAGTACAGTTGGCCACGGACTATTCCTTGACACGGGGTCACTCAGCTCATTAACTCAGGGTGTGGTTGTTGTGTTGGCGACAGCTTCAACACCTTAAACAAATTCACGCCTAGGTGGCCCTTGGGCCTGGCCATTCTCATTACAGGAGGGGCAACCATTATAATAATAAAAAAAGAAAAAAGAAAAAACGATCATCAACTTCAGGTACACCAATCATCCTTGTAAAAAAATCCTGATTGAATAATTTCCTCAGTAACATACAAGTGAACCAAACTTGGGTACTACACAACTACAGTATCACTCAATGACTTATTTTACACTATATCTACTACCACTTAACATTTCTATATCAGTTCAACAACCATCACTCAACCTTGTTCCATTTTATTTAAAGTTCGTTAATCAATAAGAGGAATTATTATCACAACACGAGCATTCATTAATTAGTCTCCATTGTGAATCATTTTGCTGGGGTGTGTGGGAGGATTACGCTGGATAATAACTTTAGTGTTTTGTATATCCAGAAGAATCTTAACTCCAGCTTACTCCAACTAATAACTAACCTAATCTAACACAACCTAACCTAATCTAATCTAACCTAACCTGACAAATCTCCACGACAACTTACTCCAACTAATAACTAACCAAACATAAGCTAACATAATTACAGACAGATAGACACACACACACACACACACACACACACACACACACACACACACACACACATAAACCATAAATATGCTATATGGAACATAAATGTAAATTCCAAAATCACTCTCATATACTTCCTAACCGCGGCCTGACGAAATAGTACACCTGTAACGTTCTGTCAGGGCTCAGGTCGAGGCTCCTCCTTACTGATCATCTATACGTGTGTGTGTGAGTGTGAGATGTTTCCTAGTATGTAATAAAAAAGGCGGGGATCCGCTTTTGAATTTTGCCACATACAGCGGCTAGTTTATTGTGCACCCATATTCATCCCGTGAACGGTAGCGTAGGCAGATTATAGTTAAACAGTAGAAGTCAGAATATTATGGCACTGAATGTTAAAAACAATGTATTTCCAAAAAAATTATTTGTTTAGTTCTGTACAGTACATCGCCCTCTCCCTCAACCTGCCATTATTCAATAAATTATTTGTTCCCTCGTTCTAACAAGAGATACACGATAACATATCCTATTGGAAGATAAAAATACACTGTCCAGGAAGAGTCATAACAAACTTGGGGGTTATGAGAGAGAGAGAGAGAGAGAGAGAGAGAGAGAGAGAGAATACCTTCTACAGTACAGTTATATAGTATGACCACCATGACCCACGGAGATCTGTACTTCTTGGCTCCTGACCTCTGTTGACCTTGTGTATACTCACCCAGTTGACCTTTCCTGCCCTATCTCGCCCATTCCTCCTACAGTTAAGGGCTGGGGGGCCGAGGGGGGGGAAGGAGGGGAATGGTTCTGTAAGCATAGTTGAGGTTAGGTTAGGTTAGGTTCAAATGAGTGATAGATCAGGTCCCATGGTTAGTTTATCTCTCTCTCTCTAACACATATATATCCCTATTCTGTAAAATCGTGTGGTTATTTATATTTACTCACTGTTGATATTCCGGGAGAGAGAAAGAGAGAGAGAGAGAGAGAGATGTAGATTGAGAGAAAGATATTATTGAGAGAGTAGACGAGGGAAATAGACTGGAGAGAGAGAGAGAGAGAGAGGTGAATTAGTGTTTACTCCCACTCATAAATATAGTATTAGTCAACTTATATTATACAGGGTCTCCAGTCCACATTAAAATGAAAACAACTTTGTAAAACCTTATAAACTTTTGATTGAATGATAACAGATTAATATCCACACACACACATTATAGTCAGTCTCTTCGAGTTTCGTTTGGTGTATGGGTATATATTGTTTGGGTATAAGGTATAAGGCATCATTCGGGAGAGGTCAGGTCAGGTCAAAGTAAAGGTAAGGTCAGGGTAGGTGATCTCAGTGGCCAGGAAACGTGAATTTTTAAGTTGGGATGAATATTTTTTTTTGGGGGGGGAGGAGGGAGGGGGGAAGCGAGTATGATTTTATATGATGGTGATGAAGGAAGGAATAGAGGGAGAGATGGAGAGGAATTATGAAGGAGGGAAGGTTGAAGGAAAGATGAGAATAGGAAAAGGAAGGGAGGAAGGAGACAGGGAAAATTGAAAAACTGATAAAGATGATGGAAGGGTGAAAATAAAGAGGATGGCGAGGAAAGAAAGAAGGATAGAGGGAAGGAAAGAAATCGCGAAAATTTTAAATGAAGAAATGAAGACGAAAATCAACAAAAAAAATTAAATAAAAGAAGAAATAATCAAGAGAGAAGAAAGAAGAGAAATTGTTGGATTGACAAACACGACAGCCACACGGACACGACGACAAGAGATTATGTTAATTTGAGAAAAACTTGGTGGTTGTGATGTGTCTGTCTGTCTGTCTGTCTGTCTGTCTGTCTGTCTGTCTGTCTGTCTGTCTATCGCTTCCTGTTGGTGTAGGATGATAATAAGCTGCTTAGATCTCTCTCTCTCTCTCTCTCTCATATCTACTTCAGGAGACGTGTGTGTGTGTGTGTGTGTGTGTGTGTATGTGTGTGTGTGTGTGTGTGTGTGTGTGTTGCCGACACACGGTGTAATTGTCAGCTTGCTCGCCTCGCAAGCGAATGAACCAGGGTTCCATTTCCGGGCAGGGTGAGACCATGAGCAAGTTCCTTTGCGTCATTTACCTCTATCTACCCAACAGTAATTGGGGACCTGGATGTTAATTGATTCGCGCGTCGTGTTACGGGGTAATGGTTAGCCAGTGCAGTTGGCCACGGACGATTCCTTGACACTGGGTCACTCAGCTCATTAACTCAGGGTGTGGTTGTTGTGTTGGCGACAGCTTCAACACCTTAAACAAATTCACGCCTAGGTGGCCCTTGGGCCTGGCCATTCTCATTACAGGAGGGGCAACCATTATAATAAAAAAAAAAAAAAACGATCATCAACTTCAGGTACACCAATCATCCTTGTAAAAAAATCCTGATTGAATAATTTCCTCAGTAACATACAAGTGAACCAAACTTGGGTACTACACAACTACAGTATCACTCAATGACTTATTTTACACTATATCTACTACCACTTAACATTTCTATATCAGTTCAACAACCATCACTCAGCCTTGTTCCATTTTATTTAAAGTTCGTTAATCAATAAGAGGAATTATTATCACAACACAAGCATTCATTAATCAGTCTCCATTGTGAATCATTTTGCTGGGGTGTGTGGGAGGATTACGCTGGATAATAACTTAGTGTTTTGTATATCCAGAAGAATCTTAACTCCAGCTTACTCCAACTAATAACTAACCTAATCTAACACAACCCAACCTAATCTAATCTAACCTAACCTGAAAAATCTCCACGACAACTTACTCCAACTAATAACTAACCAAACATAAGCTAACATAATTACAGACAGACAGACAGACACACACACACACACACACACACACACACATAAACCATAAATATGTTATATGGAACATAAATATAACTTCCAAAATCACTCTCATATACTTCCTAACCGCGGCCTGACGAAATAGTACACCTGTAACGTTCTGTCAGGGCTCAGGTCGAGGCTCTTCCTTACTGATCATCTATACG
>NW_024754993.1:0-67657 GCF_018991925.1 Homarus americanus | reverse complement strand
CTAGCGGCCGGCTCATCCACGCCCTCGCCGTTATGGCTCACATGTGGCGTGCACCGCCCGTTCTGTGTCATGTGTGCCATGCAACCCTGCAGACAACAAGTCTCCTACACCGCCTGGAGGGAAGGGGGGTGTACTGTAGTGGATAACTCCCCTACAAACGCTGTTTCTCGCTGAGTAACCGACCCCGCGAATTCCCCAGTGCATGCCTCGTGGTCTAGGTCAACTAGCGCCGCCTTACATGACGGAGGTCAACTATTAAGCCACGCCTACCTCCGCTATATAAGGCCTGACCTCGTGGTGACCTCTCTCTTTTCTACCTACACCAACCAGCAAGCAACACCTCCTCCTCCTCCTGACTGGCGGCCCACGCTCCCGCCAGCGAGCATGGCGACCCACAAGCTGGTCCTCCTCTGAGCATCCTCACCAACCAGCTCTCTCTACATCACTCTTGTAACCACGCTGCCACTTCCCAGCACCAAGCTGCACTGTACATGCAATACAATATGTATACAGAGAGCACATTGTGAGTTTCCTTTCTCCATCCCATCCTGATTGTGAACAAAATAACCCATTCCCCACACTGTAACTACCTGATGATAGTTTATTATTAGTCAGTGTTACTATATCTACCTGATGATAGTTTATTATTACTTAGTGTTACTATAACTACGTGATGATAGTTTATTATTAGTCAGTGTTACTATAACTACCTGATGATAGTTTATTATTAGTCAGTGTTACTATAATTACCTGATGATAGTTTATTATTATTCAATGTTACTATAACTACCTGGTGATAGTTTATTATTACTTAGTGTTACTATAACTACGTGATGATAGTTTATTATTAGTCAGTGTTACTATAACTACCTGATGATAGTTTATTATTAGTCAGTGTTACTATAATTACCTGATGATAGTTTATTATTATTCAATGTTACTATAACTACGTGATGATAGTTTATTATTATTCAATGTTACTATAACTACCTGATGATAGTTTATTATTACTTAGTGTTACTTCAACTACCTGGTGATAGTTTATTATTAGTCAGTGTTACTATAATTACCTGATGATAGTTTATTATTATTCAATGTTACTATAACTACCTGATAATAGTTTATTATTAGTCAGTGTTACTATAATTACCTGATGATAGTTTATTATTATTCAATGTTACTATAACTACCTGATGATAGTTTATTATTACTTAGTGTTACTTCAACTACCTGGTGATAGTTTATTATTAGTCAGTGTTACTATAATTACCTGATGATAGTTTATTATTATTCAATGTTACTATAACTACCTGATGATAGTTTATTATTAGTCAGTGTTACTATAATTACCTGATGATAGTTTATTATTATTCAATGTTACTATAACTACCTGATAATAGTTTATTATTACTTAGTGTTACTTCAACTACCTGGTGATAGTTTATTATTAGTCAGTGTTACTATAATTACCTGATGATAGTTTATTATTATTCAATGTTACTATAACTACCTGATAATAGTTTATTATTAGTCAGTGTTACTATAATTACCTGATGATAGTTTATTATTAGTCAGTGTTACTATAACTACCTGATGATAGTTTATTATTATTCAATGTTACTATAACTACCTGATGATAGTTTATTATTACTTAGTGTTACTTCAACTACCTGGTGATAGTTTATTATTAGTCAGTGTTACTATGATTACCTGATGATAGTTTATTATTATTCAATGTTACTATAACTACCTGATAATAGTTTATTATTAGTCAGTGTTACTATAATTACCTGATGATAGTTTATTATTATTCAATGTTACTATAACTACCTGATGATAGTTTATTATTAGTCAGTGTTACTATAATTACCTGATGATAGTTTATTATTATTCAATGTTACTATAACTACCTGATAATAGTTTATTATTACTTAGTGTTACTTCAACTACCTGGTGATAGTTTATTATTAGTCAGTGTTACTATAATTACCTGATGATAGTTTATTATTATTCAATGTTACTATAACTACCTGATAATAGTTTATTATTAGTCAGTGTTACTATAATTACCTGATGATAGTTTATTATTATTCAATGTTACTATAACTACCTGATGATAGTTTATTATTAGTCAGTGTTACTATAATTACCTGATGATAGTTTATTATTATTCAATGTTACTATAACTACCTGATAATAGTTTATTATTAGTCAGTGTTACTATAATTACCTGATGATAGTTTATTATTAGTCAGTGTTACTATAACTACCTGATGATAGTTTATTATTATTCAATGTTACTATAACTACCTGATAATAGTTTATTATTACTTAGTGTTACTTCAACTACCTGGTGATAGTTTATTATTAGTCAGTGTTACTATAATTACCTGATGATAGTTTATTATTATTCAATGTTACTATAACTACCTGATAATAGTTTATTATTACTTAGTGTTACTATAACTACCTGGTGATAGTTTATTATTACTTAGTGTTCAGTTTATAATACAATAATAAGTAGATATAATACAATTATTTAAAAGTGTATTAGTAGTAGAGTAAATTTGTTTTTCAGATAATATTAAGTAAATAATAATTGTTTAAACTATGTGATGTTAGTTTATAATTATTACATTAGGTAAAGTTGAGTTGTTCGTGGTAAGTTATTAACAGTGTTCATCGCCTCACTTGTAAACATTAAGTCAACCAAAATGTGTTAATTAAAGTACAAACTTGGAGGATTTAATACTTCACTACGTCACTGTGAGTTGTTTATTAACTTATATATAGCCAAGGTGAACCGTGGTACTTTAGTAAGACGTGTTACCTGTCTAGTACAGTACTGTCTGTTGTACAGTACTGTCTGTTGCTGGGTAATGTGTGTCACTACCACCAGTTGTTGGTGCACATGGAGAGTGTAGGGACAGTGTCACTACTGTTGTTGTTAAAACAGACTCAGTCAGCCAGCGGCCTTACTTGATGGAGAGTCACCACCAACACATGTTACCAGAAGCAACACTTAACACCAGCTGAGTCACCACCAACACATGTTACCAGAAGCAACACCCACTACTGCAACACTTAACACCCGCTGAGAGTCACTGAGTCACCACCAACACATGTTACCAGGAAGCAACACCCACTACTGCAACACTTAACACCAGCTGAGTCACCACCAACACATGTTACCAGAAGCAACACCCACTACTGCAACACTTAACACGCTGAGAGTCACTGAGTCGACCACCAACACATGTTACCAGAAGCAACAACCACTACTGCAACACTTAACACCAGCTGAGTCACCACCAACACATGTTACCAGAAGCAACACCCACTACTGCAACACTTAACACCCGCTGAGAGTCACTGGTCGAGCTTCTCCACCAACACATGTTACCAGAAGCAACAACCCACTACTGCAACACTTAACACCGCTGAGAGTCACTGAGTCGAGCTTCACCACCAACACATGTTACCAGAAGCAACACCCACTACTGCAACACTTAACACCGCTGAGAGTCACTGAGTCACCACCAACACATGTTACCAGAAGCAACACCCACTACTGCAACACTTAACACCCGCTGAGAGTCACTGAGTCACCACCAACACATGTTACCAGAAGCAACACCCACTACTGCAACACTTAACACCCCTGAGTCATCACCACGTGTTACCGAACCAACACCCACTACTGCAACACTTAACACCAGCTGAGAGTCACTGAGTCACCACCAACACATGTTACCAGAACTAACACAACACTTAACACCACTTAACACCAGCTGAGTCACCACCAACACATGTTACCAGAAGCAACACCCACTACTGCAACACTTAACAGCTGAGAGTCACTGAGTCACCACCAACACATGTTACCAGAAGCAACACCCACTACTGCAACACTTAACACCTGAGCTGAGTCACCACCAACACATGTTACCAAAGCAACACCCACTACTGCAACACTAAACACCCGCTGAGTCACCATCCCGTGTTACCAGAACCAACACCCACTACTGCAACACTTAACACCAGCTGAGAGTCACTGAGTGAGCTTCACCACCAACACATGTTACCAGAAGCAACACCCACTACTGCAACACTTAACACCAGCTGAGTCACCACCAACACATGTTACCAGAAGCAACACCCACTACTGCAACACTAAACACCCGCTGAGTCATCACCAACCCGTGTTACCAGAACCAACACCCACTACTGCAACACTTAACACCAGCTGAGAGTCACTGAGTCGAGCTTCTCCACCAACACATGTTACCAGAAGCAACACCCACTACTGCAACACTTAACACCAGCTAAGAGTCACTGAGTCGAGCTTCTCCACCAACACATGTTACCAGAAGCAACACCCACTACTGCAACACTTAACATCAGCTGAGAGTCACTGAGTCGAGCTTCTCCACCAACACATGTTACCAGAAGCAACACCCACTACTGCAACACTTAACACCCGCTGAGAGTCACTGAGTCGAGCTTCTCCACCAACACATGTTACCAGAAGCAACACCCACTACTGCAACACTTAACACCAGCTGAGAGTCACTGAGTCGAGCTTCTCCACCAACACATGTTACCAGAAGCAACAGCCACTACTGCAACACTTAACACCTGCTGAGAGTCACTGAGTCACCATCAATACATGTTACCAAAAGCAACACTCACTTCTGCAACACTTCTCACCCGCTCAATATTAAACAAATTTAAAAACGTTTCAATTTCACTGTTTTGTAGTGAACACTGTCCCAGTTATGTAAAATGTGTTAAAACTTGGTTATTTCTAAATTAAACGTGAAGTAGCCTAACCAAACCATATTTGATAACAAAAGCAAGTGGCAGAAGCATTGTTAGAAGACCTTGCCAACTTAACCAAACAAACCTAACCTAACCATCCGGAACCCCCGGCATATTAAACAGAAAGAACTTCCTATTATATGGTGTAATTTGACGTTTTTTGTGGACATGAGAGCAGCCACCTAATTTGTGTGGCTCATAAACCTACACTGGTGACTGGCGTTGAGTGGAGATGATTGGCTGTGTACCGCTGCATCACCACCGAGAAAGACAAGTGATGTGCGCCAGACAAAGTAGTTCTCACCTAGTCACCTAATTATCTACCAAACGAAGCAATTCCCCTAAAAATTATTATTATATCAGAACTCATTGATGAAAATATAATATTGTACAGTACAGTCGGCCCTTAACATACGCGGGGGTTAGGTAACAGAGATACCCGTGAATGTTAAAAATCCGTGTACCTTTGCTGCCCCCTTTCCCCCCTAAAAAAAAACCCCTGGCCTCTCATGTCCTTATTTACCGTATATACCTGTGTGTAGTTCGAGTTTTTAAGACCAAATTATTTAGCATAAAATTGGGGGTCGACCTCTAAAAGGGTAATAGTTTCGTTAGGTTGAAAAATATTTACCATTAACTACCAGTTAACAATGGAAACGACGCACCAACGCACCACCAGCTGTGAGTGTCAGTACAGTTGCCAGGGCAGATCTCTTGCGTCATCATAGCAAGCCCAAAGTAGCCAAATGCATGGTATGGTATGCACAGGATGATGTAAAACAAAGTATCGATTTTTTAAAGTTTATTTATAGATACTCTACATAAATTTTTGTTCATTACATTTGAAACATCAATCTTTGTTAATTAAATTTGAAACAAAAGAAAACTACGATACCGTATTTTCATTAAAATATGACATCAGAAGTATATTTTACCTTAAATGTGACTGAATGAATATATTCTCAGAAATAAATATGGAAATGTAATATTTTGGCTGAAATGACATACATATTACAGTGGAAAGTGGGATAAAATCATGACGAAAACAATGATTTTCGCTTTCTTTCATTGTTCAAAATTTTTTACCGTAATCACTTTTCGAATGGTTTTCAGTTAAAAAACTGTTGTACCGTACTATATTACAATAATATTCTATCCTATCATTAGCCTCATAATCCCACAACTGAAAACCATTCGAAAAGCGACTACGGTAACATCTTTTGAACGAAAGAAAGCGAAAGTCATTGCTTTCGTCACAATTTTATCCCACTTTCCACTGTAATACGTACGTCATTTCAGCAAAAATATTACATTTCCATATTCTCAGAAATAAATAGTAGTTTTGTTGAAACGCAATGTACATTATTTAATATTAAAATGCAAAAAGAGCTATAAAAACAATTAATACTGTACACCCGTAATGTACTGGCTGGCATCTCCACTCGTCCCTGCTCCCGCCAGTCACCACTCCTCACCGCTCTACCCCTCCGCCTCCTCCACATCGTCACTACTGTTGTATTACAATAATATTCTATCCTAATTCACTTGAATAAATACTAAGACACCATATTTCTGAATATTTTCATTAAAATCCATCAAAATCATTTTCCTTGCCATCGTCTTAAGCACCAAACACCTCCTCCCAGTCTTCTCCTTGAAAAGGGCTAGAGGGTACGTGTTTTTCGAATCATTTTCAGTTAAAAAAATGTACATCACATGTATATTTTACCTAAACTGCCCCTGAATGAATATATTCTCAAAAATAAATAGTAGTTTTGCTGAAACGTGATGTATTTCAATGTAAAATAGGATAAAATACATGACGAAAACAAAAGACTTTACCTAACCTTCCGATGTTCAAGAGATGGTTAAAATACTGTTATATTACAATGATACAGTAATACCTCGATTTAAGTGGTTTCACTTTACGCGATTCTACATTTACGTGGTACCTAGCCAGAACCGGAATTTCGTTTTACGCGGTGCATCTACTCATATACGCGTGTGAATTAAATTTTTTTATTTAGCTCATAAAATTCATACAAATTGCCCGGCCAGAACATAATTTACATTGCTGGAATTCTTACAATATGATGATCATTTTGAATATAAACATCATGGATTTTGCATTAGACATACAAATTCTAGATCTAATGTAATAATTTGGTTTACACAAAGCAAATATTTTATCTTTTGTGCAAAATATATGAAGTTTACATTCAAAATATTCCCTGACCTGCAAGGAATCTAGAAATGTCAATTATATTATCTAACTTTAGTCTGAGTTATTATTTATTACTAAAAATGTATATACAGTGTATTCTGTTTTCTCCCAAACATTTCTCTGGTAGGGAGGGGAGGTGGGGGGAGGGATGGACCGACCAACCCAGCTGGTGTGGTGGGAAGAGGGGGGGCGGGGAGGCGAGGTGGGGTATTTGGATTGACAGATAGTGTCCTGAAGAATATTTTTTTTTTTTATTAACTGAAGATATTTGTTTTAGCTCATAAAATTCATACAAATTACCGGGCCAGAATATAATTTACATTGCTGGAATTCTTACAATATGATGATCATTTTGATTATAAACATCATGGATTTTGCATTAGACATACAAATTTTAGATCTAATGTAATAATTTGGTTTACACAGAGCAAATATTTTATCTTTTGTGCAAAATATATGAAGTTTACATTCAAAACATTCCCTGACCTGCAAGTAATCCAGAAATGTCAATTATATTATCCTAACTTTAGTCTGAGGTATTATTTATTACTATACCTTAAAATCTAGTGTTTTCACCCAAACATTTCTCAGAGAGGTAGGAGCCAGTGAGCTGGGAAGAGGGGGGGGGGAGTTGAGTCCATTATTTGAACGGACATTAACCTGGGACTGTATTTCTCTTAAATATTAATTGTGTGTGCATACCATCATAAAATTAAGATGTTATTTTTACTACAACATAGGTATTGTGTCGGAAAAAGTGGAGTTTGGGGGTCGGCCCGGTCTCTTTCAATTAATCCCATATGTTATGTTGTTCACTTTATGCGTTTCTCGCTTTACGCGGGCCTCCGTGGGTTCAATTGACCGCGTAAAGCGAGGGTTCACTGTATTCTATTCATACTGTGCTTGATATACAGTGGTCCCTCGGTTGCTCGTTGCAGGTTGCAGGTTGCTCGTTAACCGAAAATCTCGTTAACCGAAACCATTGTTTCAATGGGTTTTTGGGTAATTGGTTCCAGCTCACTGAAAATTGCCTAAATTCAACAAAAATTTTAGAAATGGACACTTAGCTTGAGGTGTGTATGTAGAAGGCTCCTGGATGATGATGATGATGATGTGAATTTGTAGTGGGAGGTGGAGGAGGAGAAGGGAGAAGAGAAGGAAGTGGAGGTGGAGGAGAAGCATTTTACTGCTTCTTGGAAGGTGAGTCACCTTCCATGAAAATGTCAGGAACCTCTGGACTGACATTTTCTCCACCATGAACATCCTCTCTCCTTCTTGAAGTGGAAGGCTGAGGGATAGCATCTTGTTCCCTCTGCCTTTTACTGAAGAAATTGTCAATTGTGGTCTGTGGGGCATCTGTCCTCCTCACCATTAACTTATGTTTAAAGAAGGAGACCACTGAGTCCTCAACATGACACAAAGTTAGTTCAGTTTTTTCCACTTCTGGGTGCTTTGAAGCCAGTTCCCTGAACTTCTCCCAGTAGTAAATCACATCTTTCAAGTGTTTAGCTGACATATGGTCATCACTATCACTATCAATTTCCTACCTGTATCATCTCATCCAGTATCTTCAAGTCATCAGGAGTAAGTTCCTCCTCATGAGACATCACAAGCTCTTCCACATCCTCCTCCTCCACTTCAAGGCCCAATGACTGACCAATGGACACAATCTCATGGTCCAACTCTGTTTCCTCCTCAAATCCCTCAAAATCATGGACTACTGATGGCCACAGTGCTTTCCATGAAGAATTGAGGGATCTAGTGGAGACTTCTTGCCATGATGACACAATCAATTTTACAGCCTCCAGGATGTTGAATTGTGTCTTCCAGAACTGTTTCAGTGTTAGTTCAGGATCATTGGAAGTTGCCTGATGACACCTCCTAAACATTTTTTTCATGTACAACTTCTTGAAGTTGCTGATCACATTCTGGTCCATTGGCTGTATGATTGATGTAGTGTTTGGAGGCAAAAACAACACTTTCACAAAGTCAAATTGATACTCCAAATTTCTGGCAAGGTCAGGGTCATGACCAGGAGCATTACCCATGAGGAGAAGAGCCTTTAAAGGGAGTTTATTGGTGGTTAGGTAGCTCTTGACAGAAGGGCAAAACACATCAACAGCCCATTCATTAAAGAGCTGTCTTGTCACCCATGCCTTACGGTTGGACTTCCAATAAACTCCAAGCTTTGTTCTTACCACTTTCTGTTGCTTGAACACCCTGGGGTTTTCAGAGTGGTAGACAAGCATACTTAGCATAGGCTTCAGTCGGAAATCCCCTGAAGCATTGGCACCAAGCAATAGAGTGAGACAGTCTTTCATTGGTTTATGCCCAGGTAAAGAGGCTTCATCTCTGGTGATGAATGTTCTTTTGGGCATCTTTTTCCAGAACAGCCCAGTTTCGTCCACATTGAACACTTGCTGTGGAAGATAATTTTCTTCTTCCATCGGTTCTTTAAATTCAACTAAAAACTTTGCTGCCCCTTCCTTATCAGCACTAGCAGCTTCACCATGCCTAACAACACTGAAAATGTCACTTCTTTTCTTAAATTTTTCGAACCAGCCTTTGCTGGCCTGAAAATCTTCAAATTCTGTGCCTGAAGAACCAGGTTGATCTGTCTTTAAATGTTCGTAAATCTCCCTGGCTCTTTCACAGATGAATTCAGTAGAAACTGAATCACCTTTCATCTGTTTTTCCCTAATCCAGATGAGAAGTAACCTCTCAGTTTCTGCAATTAGGGATCTACTTTTAAACACTCTTGTAGATTTGTCTCTCACTTTCACTTCTTTAAATTTGTCTTTTTGTGCAAGAATTGTCGACACAGTTGATGTCGACATGCCATATTCTTTGCATAGCGCATTTGTTCTAATGCCTTCTTCATGTTTTTTTATGATTTCCCGCTTGGTTTGGATTGAAATCGCTCTTCTTGATCTCTTAGGCCCCATGCTGGATTCAAACAATGTCAACACGTGTTTTTTAAAGCTAAACTTGTTGTAAATAAAGAATATTTTCTTTAAAATAACACTGCACTGTGCTATATATTGTCAATATGTAAAATAAATTTCCAAATGACCAATAATATGCTTGAAAACACAGAAAAAAGCATTTAGTTGAAGAGAGTCTCAAGCAAGATGTTACCTCCAGTGAAAACAGAGAGAGACTAACGCTTGTTTGCTGTGTTAAGAGGCTGGATGCCGCGCATTAAACCAGTCACTTTACCTTCAAATATTTTCAATAATTGTTAAAATGACTAAAAAAATTAATACAGTTAACCCTCACTTTACGCGGTCCCGCATTCCGCGTTTCCACATTTACGCGGTGCCTTGCCAGAACCTCACGTGCTCACATTACGCGGTACATGAACCCCATTACGCGGAGAGTGTCCGGCGCGACGCTATTTTTAGATTCGCCCCACCCGCCACCCGCCCGCCTGCCTGCCTGCCTCTCCCTCCTCCTCCCTCCGCTTGGGCAAGCGGCGCGGTAAGGTTGCGCAGTGTGTGTCTTTGTTGCGTTATCACTGACGTCATATGACGTATCAGACCTGTGATTGGCCATGCATCCCTACCCCCCTCTGCTGCTAGCTGTAATTGGCTTAAAGTATTATGACGTGTCCACCCGGGGGAGGGAGGGAGGGAGGAAAGACGACGCTTGACCTAGCCGCGGCAGTTTCATCCCTCAAGGCCACTCCGTGTAAACGCGCATCCATTGTTCCGTAAAATGGCTTCCGCCGGACCACCACCCCCAGAGAGAAACCTTTCCTTACCTGGACCCAGCGGCACTAAACCAAAGAAGACACGACGTTCCTTAAGCTACGAGGTGAAGTATAGCATCATCCAAGAGTTGGAGAAAGGAACAAGGCAGGTTGATTTGGCGCGCCAGCATGGCGTGAACGAATCTACGATCCGGACTATAAAGAAGGATTCAGCCAAGATAAAGGAGCACATGAAGATCACAAAGTCTACAGGTGCTTCTATGATCAAGTATTTTCACAACCAGGTGCTTCTCAAGACAGAAAAATTACTTGTGAGGTACTTGGTGCGTCAGGCGCGACGGAACATGGCGGTCGACACGCGCTCTGTTAAGGACTACGCACGTGAACTGTACATGGCAGTGGCACGAAAGATGGGAACTTCAGAGCCCAAACCCTTTAATGCTTCCTCTGGGTGGTTACAGAGGTTTAAGATCCGGAACAAGATCACCAATATAAACATTGGTGGTGAAGAAGCGAGTGCTGATCGTGCTGCGGCTCGGGAATTTCCTCCGTTTTTACGTGAGATTATGGAGGAAGGACAGTACAGTGACGACCAGGTGTTTAACATGGACGAATCTGGTCTTTTCTGGAAAAAGCTACCTTCCAAGTCCTTCGTTGTGAAGAATGCCAGCAGGATTCGGGGCCGGAAAATGCAGAAGGAACGCATCACCGTCCTGTTTACCACCAATGCCTCCGGTACCTGTAAGCTCAAGTTATCGGTGATCCACACAGCCCGCAAGCCGCACGCCTACAAGAGCATGGACATGACCAAGCTAAATGTCCACTGGCTGACCGCACGTAAGGCATGGATGTTCTCTACACTGTCCCTCTCCTGGTTTGATGACTGTTTTGTTCCCGATGTAAAGAAATTCTGTGAGCGACAGAATGTCCCATTTAATATTTTGTTGCTGCTGGACAACGCACCAGGACACTCGCCCCTACTGTTAGATCGTCACCCCAACGTAAAAGTGGTCTTCCTTCCTCCCAACACTACGTCTTTAATCCAGCCCATGGACCAGGAGTTGATTTGCAATGTGAAAGCTGCATTCTCAAAAAAAAAATTCCAGCTCCTGAACGACTACATCAACACCAGGGAAGAGTTGCGTAACCTGAGTGACACCACCACCGATAGCAAGAGCGAAGAAGATGAGGATCAACAGTTAGAACAGCAAAAAATACTCTTCAAACAATTCTGGAGAGTATTTAACATCAAGAAAGCTATGGACTTCTTGGTGGAGTCATGGGATCAGCTGTCTATTGCTACAATTCGTCACGCATGGAGACATGTGTTGCATGGAATACCAGGTGAGAGGAGGAGTCAATCTGTGACTGGTGAGGTTCAGAATGTTGCAGTAGCAGTGGACCTTGCCAGAGAAGCTGCGCAGACTGTTACAGTTCCAGGCTTCTCCGAGACCACCAACGACGACATCCTGGAGGTGATCAGAGATCCTGAAGTGACTGCCAACGAGATGTTGGAAGAAGAACACGTCAGTGAAGAGGAGGAAGAAGGTGCGTCATTCTCCGAAGAACACAGTTTAAGTCATAGTGATATTAAGGGTGCCATGGAGTGTGCAGAGAAGATGAAGTCCTTCCTTTCCCGCGACAATGACGATGACCGCTATGAAGTCTTCCATACCCGGCTGGTGCAGGCTATGGAGCCGTACATCAAGGTGTATCACGACAACATCAACGCCAGCCGTCAGCAAAGCATAACAGATTTCTTCGCCCGCAACCCACCACAGCCAGCCCAAGCCAGTGATAGTGGCAGTGAAGATGACTTTGAGGGATTTGTCAGGGAAGCCCTGACAACTGTAAGTGACAGTGATGGTGATTCACCTAGTAATGGTGATTCACCTGAGGGCCAGTAATCTGCCCTCTGCCTCGGAACCAGCCTCCATCCCCGTATGCCGACCCATCTCTTCTACTACCGTAAGTGTTACACCTAATTTTTAGTTTTCTAACCTAACCTTTATTTTTCCTATGTTAACCTTTATCTTTCCTAACCTAACCTCTTCTATATTACTTGTTTTTTCATACCATCATAAAGTTAAGATAAAATTTTTACTACAACATACAAGTTGTGTGTCGTCAAAAAGTGGAGTTTGGGGATCGGCCCGGACTCCATTTCAATTAATCCCATATGTTATGTTATTCACTTTACGCGTTCCTCACTTTACGCGGGACCCTCCGGGTTACATTAACCGCGTAAAGTGAGGGTTAACTGTATTAAACTTTTAAAATTATTGAATAGTATAAACTTCTTGATATTTACTAAAATAGTAAGGAATTTAAGCCCTAGAACCGATTAATCTATTGGCGGACTAATACTATAGCTGGTTGACTGCCAAGTACAAGCCAAAACTTGTTGAAGTCGGCTCGTAAGAAACTCGTTAACCGAGGGGTTGCTCGTTAACCGAAGTTAAGAATCTTATGGGAGGTAACTCGTTAACCGAGGCGCTCGTTAACCGAGGGACCACTGTACTACATTCACGGAAATGTAATATTTTTGCTGAAATGACGTACGTATTACAGTGGAAAGTGGGATAAAATCGTGACGAAAACAATGACTTTCGCTTTCTTTCGTTCAAAAGATGTTACCGTAATAGCTTTTCGAATGGTTTTCAGTTAAAAAAGTGTTGTATCACAAGTGAATTAGGATAGAATATTATTGTAATACAACAGTTTTTTAACTGAAAACTACAGTATTACCCCGCTTTACATGGTTTCACTTTCCGCGATTTCTCATTTACGCGGTACCTTGCCAGAACCGGACTTTTACTTTCCGCGGTGCATCTACTCATATACGCGTGAAGTATATATATATTTTTTTATTTAGCTCATAAAATTCATACAAATTACCCGGCCAGAATATAATTTACATTGCTGGAATTCTTACAATATGATGATCATTTTGAATATAAACATCATGGATTTTGCATTAGACATACAAATTTTAGATCTAATGTAATAATTTGGTTTACACAAAGCAAGTATTTTATCTTTTGTGTAAAATATATGAAGTTTACATTCAAAATATTCCCTGACCTGCAAGGAATCCAGAAATGTCAATTATATTATCCTAACTTTAGTCTGAGGTATTATTTATTACTAAACACTAAAATCTAGTATTTCACCCAATCATTTCTCAGAGAGGTAGGGGCCAGTGAGCTGGGAAGAGAGGGGGAGGGGGATTTGAGTCCATTATTTGAATGGACATTAACCTGGCTACTGTATTTCTCCTAAATATTAATTATGTGAGCATACCATCATAAAATTTAGATGTTATTTTTACTACAACATAGGTATTGTGTCGGAAAAAGTGGAGTTTGGGGTCGGGCCAGCCTCTATTGGAATTAATCCCATATGTTCTGTTGTTCACTTTACGCGGTGTTCACTTTCCGTGGTACCCTGTGGGTTCAATTGCCCGCGTAAATCGGGGTACTACTGTATTCGAAAAGCGATGACGGTAACATCTTTTGAACGAAAGAAAGCGAAAGTCATTGCTTTCGTCACTTTCCACTGTAATACATACAGTCGGCCCTTAACATACGCGGGGGTTACGTAACAGAGATAGCCGTGGATGTTAAAAATCCGCGTATATGTGCTGCCCCCCCCCCAAAAAAAAAACCCTGGCCTCCATGTCCTTGTTTACCGTATATACCTGTGTATAGTTCGAGTTTTTAAGACCAAATTATTTGGCAAAAAATTGGGGGTCAACCTCTAAAAGGGTAATAGTTTCGTTAGGTTGAATAATATTTACCAGTAACTACCAGTAAACAATGGAAACGATGCACCAACGCACCACCAGCTGTGAGTGTCGGTACAGTTGCCAGGGCAGATCTCTTGCGGCATCATAGCAAGCCCAAAATAGCCAAATCCATGGTATGGTAGCACAGGACAATGTAAAACATAAAGTATTCATTTATTAAAGTTTATTTATAGATACTGGACATAAATTTTTGTTCATTACATTTGAAACATCAATCTTTGTTAATTAAATTTGAAACAAAAGAAAACTACGATACCGTATTTTCATTAAAATATTACATCACAAGTATATTTTACCTTAACTGTGACTGAATGAATATACGTATTCTCAGAAATAAATATGGAAATGTAATATTTTTGCTGGAATGACGTACATATTACAGTTGAAAGTGGGATAAAATCATGACGAAAACAATGACTTTCGCTTTCTTTCGTTATTCAAAAGATTTTACCGTAATCTCTTTTCGAATGGTTTTCAGTTAAAAAACTGTTGTACTCGTACTGTATTACAATAATATTCTATCCTATCATTAGCCTTATAATCCCACAACTGAAAACCATTCGAAAAGCGATTACGGTAACATCTTTTGAACGAAAGAAAGAGAGTCATTGCTTTCGTCACAATTTTATCCCACTTTCCATTGTAATACGTACATCATTTCAGCAAAAATATTACATTTCCATGTTCTCAGAAATAAATGGTAGTTTTGTTGAAACGTAATGTACAGTATTTAATATTAAAATGCAAAAATAGCTATAAAAACAATTAATACACCCGAAATGTACTGGCTGGCATCTCCACTCGTCCCTGCTCCCGCGTCCAAGGTTACCACTCCTCCCAACTCGGTCCCTCCTCCGCCTCCTCCGCCCCTCCTCCGCCGACAACAAACACAAATGTTTTGTGAATAACTGCACCTCCACCTCCTATGTACAGTACTGAACTGTACTGTGCTGTGCATTTTTACAAACAATAAAATGGCAAGAAAAGCTATTAAAAAAAAGAGATAAAAATTTCACTTTACTGTACAGTACAGTACCTATCCTCGGGGAAAGGACGGGTGTCATCGGGCTCATCGTCACTGAATTCCATAACGGGTGGTGAAGTGGGGGTGACGGTTGATTCAGCTGCTTCCTCACTGCCGCCAGTGATTGATGGTGTTAAATCTCTCCTTCGGTGATCAAAGAACATGGTGATGGGGAGTTGTCGTCTCTTTCTTTCATTTCTTCCATGATGTTTTTGTATGGAGCAAAAACGTCATCCATCCCTCGCATGAATTTCAGGGCACGCACCATGGAGGGGTCCATACTATAGGCCAGGTTTTTCAGTGCCTCAATATTCCAGGTCATCTCCCCCAACTTCTCCAACGTTATTTCTTGGTGCTCTTCCTCTTTCCCTTTCGCTTCCTCTTCCTCTTCCTTGCCTGAGTCTACTAACTCCTGTAGATCCTCCTCGGTCAGCTCAGTGTCGTGCTCTTCAATTAGCTCCCTAATCTCGTCCTCTACCATGTCCCGGAAGCCTTCAGCAGCCACTTTCCTTGACAGTGCCAGGGTCTTTCTGAATATTTTCATTAAAATCCATCAAAATCATTTTCCTTGTCATCGTCTTAAGCACCAAACAGCTCCTCCAAGTCTTCTCCTTGAATAGGGCTAGAGGGTACGTGTTTTTCGAATCGTTTTCAATTAAAAAAATGTTGCAGCACATGAATATTTTACCTAAACTGTGCCTGAATGAATATATTCTCAGAAATAAATAGTAGTTTTGCTGAAACGTGATGTATTTCAATGTAAAATAGGATAAAATACATGACGAAAACAAAAGTCTTTACCTAACCTTCGAATGTTCAAGAGATGTTACTCGTTTTTTTAATAGTTTTCGGTTAAAATACTGTTATATTACAATGATATTCTATTCATACTGTGCTTGATATACTACATTTACGGAATTGTAATATTTTTGCTGAAATGACGTACGTATCACAGTGGAAAGTGGGATAAAATCGTGACAAATACAATGACTTTCGCTTTCTTTCGTTCAAAAGATGTTACCGTAATCGCTTTTCGAATGGTTTTCAGTTAAAAAAAACTGTTGCATCACAAGTGAATTAGTATAGAATATTATTGTAATACAACAGTTTTTTAACTGAAAACCATTTGAAAAGCGATTACGGTAACATCTTTTGAATGAAAGAAAGCGAGTCATTGCTTTCGTCACTTTCCACTGTAATACTTACGCCATTTCAGCAAAATATTACATTTCCATATTCTCAGAAATAAATAGTAGTTTTGCTGAAACGTAATGTATTTAAATGTAAATTAGGATAAACTATATGAAAACAAAAGACTTTACCTAACCTTCCGATGTTCAAAATATGTTACTCGTTTTTTTAGTAGTTTTCGGTTAAAATACTCTTACATTAGTGATATTCTATTCATACTGTGCTTGATATAATACATTCACGGAAATGTAATATTTTTGCAACTACAATGCTGATGTCAACACAAGCGTGGTTACAGCGAGACTGACTGAGTGAGGGAGAGCTATGCGTGTGTGTGTGAGGTTGCGGGAGCGGGCGGTGTCCCGTGTTCGGTGCCGCGCGCGAGTTGAATGGCGTGCGATTTGAATGTACTTCAATTACTTCAATGTACAGAATATTCCTCCGGCGGGGCAATCCGCGTATTTGCAAATCCATGTATGCTAAACCCGCGTATGTTAAGGGCCGACTGTATAGTTAATATGACTTACAAACTTGAGACAGCAATAGTTGGAGGTAGTGAACGGCTGCCTCTCACCCCTCCACCTGGTGTGGCAGTTTGACACAACACACTATGTGAAATATTACTTATAGTACATTTTGTTTCTCCATCTAGTTGTCTCTCTGTCTATAGTTGTCTCTCTGTCTATAGTTGTCTCTCTGTCTATAGTTGTCTCTCTGTCTATAGTTGTCTCTCTGTCTATAGTTGTCTCTCTGTCTATAGTTGTCTCTCTGTCTATAGTTGTCTACCTGTCAATAGGCCCAAATTCAGGACGGTAGTTTGAGCCTGGGATTTGAGCTCGACTCGGGTGTGCGAATCAGGATTCCTTGAGCCTAGATTTCTTGCAGTGGATTATTACCCATATTTAGAACATCGGCTTGAACCCCGGATCTGGTAATCTGTTCCGTTTTTTCTTCAGTTACGAGCAAAGATTCAAACACTGAAAATCCAGCCAATCACGTTTCATCTACACCATTACGGCAGCCAGTCGCCATCGAGAGTAATGTTTACAAGATTATGGCGGCAACTATGACTCAATGAGTTTTTGCGGAAGAGGATAAATCTCTGCTTGTACATCATAAGTTACTTTTATTACTATAATTATGATCAAATTATAATGATTTGTGATACTGTGTTACAACCTGGCTGTGTTGTTAGATGATAACAAAGAAATTCATAGAGGAAGAACAATTATATACAATTGTAGACATAATCCAGGACCGGCGTCAGTATTCATTACCAAAACAGGATGAATCGATACTGGGCGTAGTAACCCGGCTAGGTTTGGTTAGGTTAGGTTTCTTTCTCACAGCTTTGATTCAATTATACAGTAAAGCCTCTGTTAACATATAACATCCTGTGTACCGTGGGCTGGTGTCTTGCCCACAGTGTGGATGTGGGTCACACTATAATAACCCGTTATAGTACATCCTTCTTTACTCACACTGTGGAATGCTCTGCCTTCTTCTGTGTTTCCCTACAATCTGTCTCACTTTAAACAAGATGCTTCTCTGGCGGTGTACATTAATATAACCTTTTTATTTTATATTTTTTAAATTTATTTTTACTCTTCCGTCCCCTAGGCCCTGTTGTGGGTCATGACCTGTGCCCGGGTGGACTATTACCCATAAAAAAAAAAAAAAAAAAAAAAAATATATATATATATACAGTGGCCCCTCGGTTAACGAACTCAATCCGTTCCAGAAGGTCGTTCGTTAACCGAAACGTTCGTTAACCGAAACCATTGTTTCAATGGGTTTTTGGGTAATTGGTTCCAGCTCACCGAAAATTTCCTAAATTCAACAAAAATGGTAGAAAAGTTCACTTACTTTGAGGTGTGTATGTAGAAGGCTCCTGGATGATGATGATGATGATGGGATTTAGAATGGGGGTGGAGGAGAAGGAAGAAGAGAAGGCATTGGGGTGGAAGAGAAGTCACCCCATGGTGCCATTTCACCCATAAAATTTTAGCTCTCTGGTTTAATTCAAGATTATTTTCTTTAAATCAATGCTGCACTGCATTATATATTGTCAATATATAAAATATATTTCAAAATGACCAATAATTTGCTTGGAAACACAAGCATTTATGAGTCTCAAGCAATAATTTGCTTGGAAACACAGAAAAAAAGCGTTTAGTTGAAGAGAGTCTCAAGCAAGATATTACCTCCAGTGAAAACAGAGACTAACGCCTGTTTGCTGTGTTAAGAGGCTGGATGCCGCGCATTAAACTAGTCACTTTACCTTCAATTATGTTCAATAATTGTTAAAATGACTAAAAAATTTAATATTAAACTTTTAAAATTATTGAATAGTATAAACTTCTTGATATTTACTAAAATAGTTAGGAATTTCAGCCCTAGAACCGATTAATGTATTGGTGGACTGATACTAAAGCTGGTTGCCCGGCCAGTGCAAGCGAAAACATGTTGAGGTCGGTTCGTAAGAAATTAAATTAACCGGGTGCATTACGTTAACGAATTAGGAAGTCATATAGAAGGCAGTTAGATTAGCAAAATTTAAATTAACAGCGTTAGATTAAGCGAGGTCATAACATATATATATATATACATATATATATATATATATATATATATATATATATATATATATATATATATATATATATATATATATATATATGAACACCAACGAATGTAAAAACTCGATTAGCAAACCTCAACATGATAATGGGAGTGACTATCATCAGGAGGCCTAATAGTTCAGAATAACAACGACTTATAGGCAGTTGAGTTCGTTAACAGGAGGGTCACTGTATATATATATATATATATATATATATATATATATATATATATATATATATATATATATATATATATATATATATCATGTAAATCCACAATGAAAACGTGGATAAGATAAATCTTGATAAATTCACACGGGAGAATGGAAACAACGGAGTACCTTAGCTTTCGGCTTATGAATGTCTTCACATACCCTAACCTAACCTAACCTAACCATTCTTCATTAAAACTTAAATATTCACAATTTCCTTCAATCAACAACTCTTCACTGACTTACTGTGCAGTGAGAGTAGAATGGGTGAAGCTATTATCACTCACAACTCTTAAAGATATTCAGAAATATATTCATTATGCAAAATACACTATTTGATATTTGTATATTACATAACTGTAAATGCCTTGGTTAAGGTCGTTCAGGTGACGGGCAAGTCGAAGGGAATGATTGAAACTCGCCTTTTGATGCATTCAATATTTATTGATGTGGTCAAAGCCTACAGAGGAGATGTTCATAATATTACATGGTGATCCATCTGATACATAATGAGTTAGTCACACAATTTTGTTTTAATTACAATTTATTAAACATAGTGACATGATACATAGTTCATAACTGTATTAATCTTAGTTATGCTTCATTCTGCATTGTCTTATTACTCCAGATCAGGCAGAAATGAGTAGGTGTAAGTTTTTATACCACTGACCAAAATGATACAAATTGTATAAATTGCCAGAAATTGGATTAATTTTTTACCCCTCTTTTGAGAAATTGGATACGTTTTATTTTTTGTACAGTAAGATCTTGTATTTTGTATGTTTTGTACAGTAAGATCTTGTATTTTGTATGTTTTGTACAGTAAGATTTTGTATTTTTTATGCAGTAAGATCTTGTATTTTGCGAGTAATATACAGTAGACTGGAAAAATTGCGTCAAATACAAATACATAAACTAATGGAAAAAAGTAACAATATAAACTGGCCACTCTTACATCAACCTCTTATTTACCAATTTATAACCTCCAAATGATACAAATTCTGTAGATAAATCATTATTCAACAATGCATAAACACTTAAAAAATACAGTACCACTTATCAGTTAGCCCAGACTTGATGAGCTTGGGTTGATGTTGTATATCAGAGGCTGGGGATAGGAAGGCTAGTTGTGGCCACCTCCCTGCCTCTCCTGGTTCACATTCTATCAAGTCCTCGGTGGTAATATACTGTGTTTCCTCCTCCACCTCTTCTCCGACAACTATGTTCTGGAGTGCACCGCTAACGTGTCGACGTCGTGTGAGTTGCTGTGCGATTGGTGACCACCGGCGTTGGTTTGTCTTTCGCCGGTATCGTGGCGTAAATGCGTTGGCGACGACCTCTACTTTGCTCGCTGGCGATGCACGCGCTCGTTCTCGGACGACTCTTCGACCTGTTCTCGGATGTTCGAACGAGTGCCGAGTATCGGAGATAATTTGCTGGTTGTGATCTTGTGTTTGGGTTCCTCTCCGGCGTCGTCTTCACGTGCCTCGTCAGCCACATCATCCGTCATTTCTTCATCATTCTCCTTAAGCGACTCGTCGATCCGTTCTGCATCCGCCTCACGGAAACCGGGTGCCGGGACGCTCCTTGCACTTTCTACCGCAGCTTCTAATAAATCTGCCCGACGCCGCATGGCCGACCTTGCGTTACTCGGGTGTGGTAAGAGAGGTTTCCAAGCATGTTTTATGGTTGCCAATGTGATTTTGTTCCGTGCGGCTACCATGTGGTCCACGGCACATCGGATATGAAATTGCTTCCACAATTGCTTGACAGAGAGTGCATTCTGTTGAGCGATGTCAGTACGGGAGTTGCTAGCAGGGTCTTGCAGCAAGGTGGGGTAGTTGCCAGAGACTGAAGCGGGGTCGTCTTCCACAATGCTATCATTAGCGTTGTTGATTTCGTTCACTTCATCTTGAGAGTCTGTGGCTTTCCTCATTCTGTCGTGAACTGCCTTATAGTAAAGCAACTTCACATTGGTAATTATTTCTTGATCAAGTGTCTGCCAATCAGATACCGGGCATGTCCAGGAGCATTGTCCACAAATAGAAGAACTTTTAAATCCAAATCCAAATTCAAGTTATGTCGTGAGTCGGGCACAAAAAACTCGTCAAGCCACTCGCTGGAAACATTTTCGTCGTGTAATCCTTGTGATTTTGTTTCCAATACACTCAAGTTATTGAAGTCAAAATGATCGGCAGATGACTGACGGCTTCATCTTATGCTGACCTGATGCATCTGTGTTAGTAAAGCAGTGAGTTGGTCATCTTTACCCCACATGCCTGTTTGTCATCCTCTGATATGATAGTAACACGGGGAGACTGTTTCCAGTAGAACGGTTTCATCACAATTATAAATTTGATCCAACGAGTATCTACCTTCTTCTACACGTTGGTCTGCCATCTCTGGGAATTAACCCGCGGCCACCTCGTCCGCAGGGGAAACTTCATCATGGCACCGTTCACATTTCACACCACAACGTCTCTTAAAGTTTACCAGCCGGCCAACAGAAGCACCAAATTGAGGGTGATTATTAATATTTTTCTATATTGCTGCAGCATCATAAAAGATCAGGTGTTGGTTGAGTGATCCATCAACACCTGTGTCACACAGCCAACAAGACACTACCTCAAAAAATGTTGTGTCACAGCCATCAGCCTGGTTTACTCAGAGGACTCAAACACAACTCTATTTGATGCACCAACGTTTACACCAAACTTCTTAATCTCATCTTTCTTTGCTTTTATTGTGCTTTCCTGAACCCCATTAATCTTTCTTATCTCACTAGTGTTTAGACCTTCCTCAAGTAACTTAATCACACGCTGCTTATCCTGCATCAAGGTCTTTACTCCCGTATGATAGTCCCGCTTCTCCTTTTACTTATTTGGCCTCTTAGGTGAGTCTGTAGGACCCCCAGTAGAGGTAGAGGCCATTATCTTTACTTAACAGGTGGCAGCACCGCCCAAAAAAGCACACAAAAACAGCCTGGGTGGTGGCGCGGGGATAACCCATGTGACGGTTGTGATGTCATTCAAGACGGTGGCCAGCGTTCGGCCGACTGGATCTTGCAATATTTTACCCCAAATATAAGACTTGGTTACGTTAGGTAGTGCTCACAAAATTAAAAAATGCGAAATGAAATATCGGAAAATATGAGATCTTACTGTACAGTGTTCTTAAATTATTATATACAGTACGGTAATATCTCCTTAACCGCAACAATTGGTCCACATCACTTCCGGGAATGACAGATTTCCAGGTAACCAGACGACTCTCTCAAACCCGGAAAAAACTCTCCCATCCCCGGAATTTTCCGATACCGGGAAAATTTTCTCAGAATTTTCTGGAAAATGTGGCCCTCGGAAAATCGTTCCCAAAGCCGGAATTTTCTGTAAAACTCCGGCTTTGGGAACAAATTTCCGAGAAAATTTAAATTGGTGCCATTGGGGAGTTGAGTGTAGAGTAATGATGATATGTTTTCACATGTGCTCACTTACATTCGCGCAGTCTCACTTTTTTTTTTAACATTAATGGTTAGCTACTTATATTGTTCCATTTAGTGACATTAAATAACATTACTTAAAACAACCATATTAATTTTACTACAGCTACAACCAGGGTCTTATTTTCTTCAGTTTTATATGTAGACCCAGTCAGTCACTGGTTTTGTAAACAACTAAAACAATGCCGTCTCGTCTCCTCGTGTTTTAATATTCTACGTATTATTAATGAGTTGTATTGCTCATTTTGCACACATAAACATTAATTCAATCAAAAAGACATTCAGTAATAAACAGTAATAAGTCTTTTGTACATAAGAGAAATGACGCTGTTTACACGATTATGCACGTCTGAACGTTGGCGGGCCGCTCAAACCCGTCGAAATTTGAGTTTCCGCCGTCAAAATTTGAAATTGTGTAGTAGTGTTTTTTTGTGTGTCCAAATAAAAAACGTCGCATTAAAAATTGCGAAATTTGAGAACCTACTGTACGACATTTAACCCTTCAATATGTCTTCAAAGAGACCACGAAGCAGAAAAAGTGGTGCTAGTGCTTCCAAGCATAAGCACAAGTCACTATCTATCCAGGAAAAGGGTGAATTTCCATGGTCCGGCACCGGTGAGGTCCCGAGGTTGCCGGACTAGAGGTACAACCTGTACAAGAATTAACTGTTATTTATTTAACATTTGTCACAATATGTATGTATGAGAGTGTGTTGATGTATATCAGTAAAAATAAATGAAGAAAGTTATGTATATCAGCCCATAAATACAAGATGATAAACAACCATAACACCTCACAGCTTGGCCCAGTAGTCTAGTGGTTACAGGAGTCTAACTTGGCTACAATGATGCCAGTGATGTTAACAGATGTAATGGTGAAAAGAAAGTATCCTGCATCAAGTATTTGTAGATTTAAAAATAAATGTTGGTGGTATGGCATTAATAGATTGTAATGCTTGTGAGAGTTCATAAATGGTTAATGCTTAGCTGCCTCTGAAGAGTTGGGTGTCTCCTGTACAGATGTTAATCATCTCAGGTTATTGTCACCAGTACAGTGCTGAGTAGTTACAGATCGACCTTTTATATTTACAATAATTATTTTTCAATTAATTATAAGTAATAATGTATTTAAGTAAGGAATAACATATTGTTTATCATAGAGTTGGAGGATTTATTAGCTGACAGGAGACCACAACTTCACCTATAGACACAGGCTGAGTTTGTTAGTTTACACAGGCTGAGTTTGTAGTTTACACAAGCTGAGTTTGTTAGTTTACACAGGCTGAGTTTGTAGTTTACACAAGCTGAGTTTGTTAGTTTACACAGGCTGAGTTTGTAGTTTACACAAGCTGAGTTTGTTAGTTTACTCAAGCTGAGTTTGTTAGTTTACACAGGCTGAGTTTGTTACTTTACACAGGCTGAGTTTGTTACTTTACACAGGCTGAGTTTGTTAGTTTACACAGGCTGAGTTTTTTTTAGTTTACACAGGCTGAGTTTATTAGTTATTTAACAGACAATAAAGTGCATCTTATAACCCTTAAATAAAGTAAAAGCATCTCAAGAATGTAAGTAATTCCTGTTAGTAATACATTTGATAAGAGAACTTTAATAAATAACCTGTAGCCTGACAATAGATACAGTACTATAAGAGTAACATTGGTGAAGTGTGTGTCCAGGTTAACTATGTAATAACGTGTCTATAATGTTTTGAGTTAATGTTTCATAAGGACCAAGACCCTCTGTTGAAGGCTGCAGTGATCAATACAAAGTACAGTCCATACTTCACTTTAACCACTAATTGGTGCCGCAAAAATGGTCGTTAGAGTGAAATTAATTAATGCGAGGTAGTTACCGTACACGTTAAACAAGTGTTAATACAAGTGAGCATAAGATCCTCTTTTTATATAATAACTTTACTGATAGTTTTTCATGTCGTCCCACTAAACTTTACAGACCAAGAATTCGTTTAACGTTGATCTGATCCTGTGTCGTAATGGACTACTTTCTGCGGCACATCACCCTCTCTCGTCTGGCCGCTCTACTCTGTCTCGGCTCGGCTCAGAGTCTCATTAACTCACCACCCTCCTCCTCTCCCACCCTCCTCCTCCTCTCCCACCCTCCTCCACTACCCACCCTCCTCTTCCTCTCCCACCCTCCTCCTCCTCCTCTTCCACCCACCTCCTCTCCCACCACCCTCCTCCACTACCCACCACACACCCTCTCCACCACCTCCACCCATCGGTCAGTACCAATACAACCTTAGTAGTGGGGGTGCTGGTGGTAGTGTGGTACCGCTCTTACCTTCGCAAGCGAGATGTCACGGGTTCGATTCTCCGGCCGGTGGAAGTTGTTTGGACATACTTCCTAGCCCCCATTAGTCCCTGTTCACCTAGCAGTAAAGTAGGTACCTGGTGTAAATCGAAAGTTGCGAATTCGTATTCAGGGACAAGTTGTTGGAGCTTCCAATAACTTGATGACATAAACCATTGACTCTTCTGGCTTCTATGCCCTTGACTCTTCAGGCTTCTACTCCCTTAACTCATGAGACATAAAGGCAAGCATGAACTTAGCATGCTTCCCTGTTGGGCATTGTAAACGCTTCTGTGCTTCACCTTACACAAGGATGTAGGGGATTGCCCAATAAAAAAAAAATCCTTAGTAGTTGTATATGTATGTACTGTTTTATATATACATGGCAATGATTTTCTGTGGTATATATAATGTATTTCACGGGTCAAAGGGAGGCTCGGGAACGTAACTCTTGTATTTTATCTATTTCCTATGGGGTAAATTTATCCACTTAACGTTGTTTGGCATAAAGTGGCGAGGACTTACTGTGGTAGTTTAATAGACGTAATTATTATATAACATCTTGTAAAACATTTATCTATATCTTTTTGTTTCCTGTTAACTTGTGACTTTGTTTCAGGTGTCTGTCATTTTACCTGTAGTAAGTATTTGTTAACATGTTGCACATACTATTAACTTTTATTATATGTAAAACAGTTACTTTTAGTTGTAGGAAAAACTAATGTTAATTATTACCCAGCCTTAGTCTTTCATTAATGGCTGTTCATTTTAAACCATGTAACATAACTATTACTGTCAAACATCTAAAATTCCAACCTCAAAAATTCCAACCTCAAAAATTCCAACCTCAAAAATTCCAACCTCAAAAATTTCAACCTCAAAAATTCCAACCTCAAAAATTCCAACCTCAAAAATTCCAACCTCTAAAATTCCAACCTCTAAAATTCCAACCTCAAAAATTCCAACCTCAAAAATTCCAACCTCAAAAATTCCAACCTCAAAAATTCCAACCTCAAAAATTCCAACCTCAAAAATTCCAACCTCAAAAATTCCAACCTCTAAAATTCCAACCTCTAAAATTCCAACCTCTAAAATTCCAACCTCAAAAATTCCAACCTCAAAAATTCCAACCTCAAAAATTCCAACCTCTAAAATTCCAACCTCAAAAATTCCAACCTCTAAAATTCCAACCTCTAAAATTACAACCTCTAAAATTACAACCTCTAAAATTACAACCTCTAAAATTACAACCTCTAAAATTACAACCTCTAAAATTACAATCTATAAAATTACAACCTCTAAAATTCACATAGCATCTGATTAAAAATAAGAGCCAAAATTTTATGTTTATAATTTAAAAATATTGCCATAATAATTCAATCTTTCAAATGTGATCATAATGCTGAGGACAACAAGGGCATCCAGGTTCCAAGACCTGCTAGGTCATGTCTTGTATCAGTACAGTGACGGTGGACGGAGACAGCGTGTAGTACAGTATTTGGAGACTGTACTGGAAACTGGCAGGATTACATGGAGACTACTGGAGACTGGCAGGATTACATGGAGACTGCACTGGAGACTGGCAGGATTACATGGAGACTGTACTGGAAACTGGCAGGATTACATGGAGACTGTACTGGAGACTGGCAGGATTACATGGAGACTGTACTGGAGACTGGCAGGATTACATGGAGACTGTACTGGAAACTGGCAGGATTACATGGAGACTGTACTGGAAACTGGCAGGATTACATGGAGACTACTGGAAACTGGCAGGATTACATGGAGACTACTGGAGACTGGCAGGATTACATGGAGACTGCACTGGAGACTGGCAGGATTACATGGAGACTGTACTGGAACTGGCAGGATTACATGGAGACTGTACTGGAGACTGGCAGGATTACATGGAGACTGTACTGGAGACTGGCAGGATTACATGGAGACTGTACTGGAACTGGCAGGATTACATGGAGACTGTACTGGAGACTGGCAGGATTACATGGAGACTGTACTGGAGACTGGCAGGATTACATGGAGACTGTACTGGAGACTGGCAGGATTACATGGAGACTGTACTGGAACTGGCAGGATTACATGGAGACTGTACTGGAGACTGGCAGGATTACATGGAGACACTGGAGACTGGCAGGATTACATGGAGACTGTAGGATTACATGGAACTGTACTGGAGACTGCAGGATTACATGGAGACTGTACTGGAGACTGGTAGGATTACATGGAGACTGTACTGGAGACTGGCAGGATTACATGGAGACTGTACTGGAGACTGGTAAGATTACATGGAGACTGTACTGGAGACTGGCAGGATTACATGGAGACTGTACTGGAGACTGGTAGGATTACATGGAGACTGTACTGGAGACTGGTAGGATTACATGGAGACTGTACTGGAGACTGGCAGGATTACATGGAGACTGTACTGGAGACTGGCAGGATTACACGGAGACTGTACTGGAGATTGGCAGGATTACATGGAGACCACTGTAGCTATAATGTTATAATTATATTATAATAAATGTTGTTGAATATAAATACAGTAATACTTTCAAGTTATTATACCTATTGTTTATTGACAGTTTTTAGATATGTTAATAATTTTTGTAACAAGTTTTGATACAACAATTTGCTCTGGCAGTTCCATACATTTAAAATTCGTATACAGTCGGCCCTTAACATACGTGGGTTTATAATACATGGATTTGCAAATACGCGGATTGCCCCGCCGGAGGAATATTCTGTACATTGAAGTAATTGAAGTACATTCAACTCGCGCGCGGCACCGAACACGGGACATCGCCCGCTCCCGCACCTCACACACTCTAGGTCCGAACACACTCCAGGTTGTAGATTCCACGAAGCTCCTCGGCGTCACCATAGACAACAAACTAAACTGGAAACCACACGTCAGTGAAGTTATCAAATCCTCCAGTTTCCGTCTCCACCTCCTCCGCCGACTCAAGTCCCTCGGAGTTCCTGCACACGAGCTCCTCAGTGTTTACACAACATTCATACTTCCCAAGCTCACCTATGCCTCCCCCACCTGGTCTTCCTCCCTAAATGCCACACAACGTAAACACCTAGAAAAAGTGCAAAAGAGGGCATGCAAGATTATTCTCTCCCCTTCCTACTCCACATATCAAGAAGTGCTCAACACACTGACCCTTTCGACTCTCACTGACCATCACCACGACCTCATCTGCAAATTTGGTAAGAAGCTTCTACACCATCCCGACACCGGCTCCTACTACCACCTGAGATCCCTTGTCCGAGAATTGCTGTTCGACACCACAACCGCATCCAGCCCATACGTGCACGAACTGATCGCTATAAGAACAGCCCAGTCCCAACCATTGTAAAAATTATCAATAACTTGTAATAAATCAGTGTATTCACTCCCAGTAAACACTGCTCCTTACACTGTCACTATGTTGAAATGAACTGTAGTTTGAGCTTTTCCACATCTAGTTTTTATATGTCTTATTTGTGTCACTTATGTTACTTGTATATTATTTGTAATTCGTAACCCATTCCCCAATTATGTAACTGTATATTTTCAGCCTTCTGGCTGCCAAGCTCTTTCAATAAACCGTTAATTATTATTATTAATTATTATTACACGCATAGCTCTCCCTCACTCAGCCAGTCTCGCTGTAACCACGCTTGTGTTGACATCAGCATTGTAGTTGCAAAAATATTACATTTCCGTGAATGTATTATATCAAGCACAGTATGAATAGAATATCACTAATATAAGAGTATTTTAACCGAAAACTACTAAAAAAACGAGTAACATATCTTGAACATCGGAAGGCTAGGTAAAGTCTTTTGTTTTCATGTAGTTTATCCTAATTTACATTGAAATGCATTACGTTTCAGCAAAACTACTATTTATTTCTGAGAATATGGAAATGTAATATTTTGCTGAAATGACGTACGTATTACAGTGGAAAGTGACGAAAGCAATGACTCGCTTTCTTTCGTTCAAAAGATGTTACCGTAATCGCTTTTCGAATGGTTTTCAGTTAAAAACTGTTGTATTACAATAATATTCTATCCTAATTCACTTGTGATGCAACAGTTTTTTTAACTGAAAACCATTCGAAAAGCGATTACGGTAACATCTTTTGAACGAAAGAAAGCGAAAGTCATTGTTTTCGTCACTTTCCACTGTAATACGTACGTCATTTCAGCAAAAATATTACATCTCCGTGAATGTAGTATATCAAGCACAGTATGAATATAATATCATTGTAATATAACAGTATTTTAACCGAAAACTTAAAAAAAACCGAGTAACATCTCTTGAACATTGGAAGGTTAGGTAAAGTCTTTTGTTTTCGTCATGTATTTTATCCTATTTTACATTGAAATACATCACGTTTCAGCAAAACTACTATTTATTTCTGAGAATATATTCATTCAGGCACAGTTTAGGTAAAATATACATGTGCTGTAACATTTTTTTAATTAAAAACGATTCAAAAAACACATACCCTCTATCCCTGTTCAAGGAGAAGACTGGGAGGAGCTGTTTGGTGCTTAAGACGATGACAAGGAAAATGATTTTGATGGATTTTAATGAAAATATTCAGAAAGACCCTGGCACTGTCAAGGAAAGTGGCTGCTGAAGGCTTCCGGGACATGGCAGAGGACGAGATTAGGGAGCTAATTGAAGAGCACGACACTGAGCCGACCGAGGAGGATCTACAGGAGTTAGTAGACTCAGGCAAGGAAGAGGAAGCGAAAGGGAAAGAGGATGAGGAAGAGCACCAAGAAATAACATTGGAGAAGTTGGGGGAGATGACCAGGAATATTGAGGCACTGAAAAACCTGGCCTATAGTATGGACCCCTCCATGGTGCGTGCCCTGAAATTCATGCAAGGGATGGATGACGTTTTCGCTCCATACAAAAACATCATGGAAGAAATGAAAGAAAGAGACGACAACTCCCCATCACCATGTTCTTTGATCACCGAAGGAGAGATTTAACACCATCAATCACTGGCGGCAGTGAGGAAGCAGCTGAATCCACCATCGCCCCCACTTCACCACCTGTTATGGAATTGAGTGACGATGAGCCCGATGACCCCCACCCTGTCGCCGAGGAGAGGTACGGTACAGTAAAGTGAAATTCTTATCTATTTTTTTAATAGCTTTTCTTGCCATGTTTATTGTTTGTAAAAATGCACAGCACAGTACAGTTCAGTACAAGTACTGTACATAGGAAGTGGAGGTGCAATTATTCACAAAACATTTGTGTTTGTTGTCGGCAGTAGTGACGGTGCTGAGGGAGGGGAGGGAGCGAGTTGGGAGGAGTGGTGAGGTGACCTTGGACGCAGGAGCAGGGACGAGTGGAGATGCCAGCCAGTATATTTCGGGTGTATTAATTGTTTTTATAGCTATTTTTGCATTTTAATATTAAATACTGTACATTACGTTTCAACAAAACTACCATTTATTTCTGAGAACATAGAAATGTAATATTTTTGCTGAAATGATGTACGTATTACAGTGGAAAGTGGGATAAAATTGTGACGCAAACAATGACTCTCTCTTTCTTTCGTTCAAAAGATGTTGCCGTAATCGCTTTTCGAATGGTTTTCAGTTGTGGGATTATAAGGCTAATGATAGGATAGAATATTATTGTAATACAGTACGAGTACAACAGTTTTTTAACTGAAAACCATTCGAAAAGCGATTACGGTAAAATCTTTTGAACAACGAAAGAAAGCGAAAGTCATTGTTTTCATAATTTTATCCCACTTTCCACTGTACAGTAATATGTACGTCATTTCAGCCAAAATATTACATTTCCATATTTATTTCTGAGAATATATCCATTCAGTCACAGTTAAGGTAAAATATACTTGTGATGTAATATTTTAATGAAAATACGGTATCGTAGTTTTCTTTTGTATCAAATTTAATTAACAAAGATTGATGTTTCAAATGTAATGAACAAAAATATATGTACAGTATCTATAAATAAACTTTAACAAATGAATACTTTGTTTTACATCGTCCTGTGTATACCATACCATGTATTTGGCTACTTTGGGCTAGCTATGATGACGCAAGAGATCTGCCCTGGCGACTGTACCGACACTCACAGCTGGTGGTGCGTTGGTGCGTCGTTTCCATTGTTTACTGGTAGTTACTGGTAAATATTTTTCAACCTAACGAAACTATTACCCTTTTAGAGGTCGACCCCCAATTTTTTGCAAAATAATTTGGTCTTAAAAACTCAAACTACACACAGGTATATACGGTAAATAAGGACATGGGGGGCCAGGGTTTTTTATTGGGGGGGGGGCGGCAGCACATATACGCGGATTTTTAACATCCACGGCTATCTCTGTTACGTAGCCCCCGTGTATGTTAAGGGCCGACTGTATTTAATATAAAAATGCAAAAATAGTTATAAAAACAATTAATACTGTACACCCGTAATGTACTGGTTGGCATCTCCACTTGTAGCTGCTCCCGCCCCCAGCATCACCGCTCCTACCCGCTCTATTCCTCCGCCTCCACATCGTCACTACTGCCGACAACAAACACAAATGTTTTGTGAATAACTGCACCTCCACTTCCTATGTACAGTACTGAACTGTACTGTGCTGTGCATTTTTACAAACAATAAATATAGCGTGTGTGTAGAGACTTAGCTTTCTTCCGGATAAGGATAGAGTCCACTGCTACACCTTTCCGGTGCTGGTCCTCTATCCACAGAAACAAGGCATTCTCCATCTTCACCATTGCCTTCTCCCTCACTTGGCAGACATGCCTAGCACTGCGTGGAGCACTGGCACTTACAGCATCACAGATATCTTTTTCCCTTTTCTTGATGGTACGTACCGTGCTTTCATTCACGTTGTACAGTCGCCCCACAGCAGCGAATGACATTCCCTCCCTTAACTTATTCAACAACTCCACCTTCTCCTGCAGAGTCATCACTTTCTTGTGGTGCTTACGGGTGGCTCCAGCTGGTGTCTTTGATGCTCTTTTAGGGGCCATGGTAAATGTGGGTAGCAAGGGTAGCAACTACAATTCTGATGTTAACACAAGCGTGGTCACAGCGAGACTGACTGAGTGACGGAGCGCGGAGTGGCGGGGTGGGGTGACGACGCGCTATGCGTGTGTGTGTGTGAGGTTGCGGGAGCGGGCGGTGTCCTGTGATCAGTGCCGCGTGCGAGTTGAATGGCGCGCGATTTGAATGTACTTCAATTGCTTCAATGTACAGAATATTCCTCCGGCGGGGCAATCAGCGTATTTGCAAATCCGTGTATGTTAAACCCGCGTATGTTAAGGGCTGACTGTATATATATGTTTTTCGTAATGTTTAGACAATTCTAAGACCCTTTTCTTCTATGATATTTCTGCCGGAAATTAATGATAACCGAGATATTAATTTTTCAATATTATTATGTCAGCCAGTCACTAGTCACCTGGAATGTTACTTCACCCCTGAGCTGTTGGTTCAAGTATATAAGGGATTCATTGGTCCTAACATGGAGTACTGCTCTCATATCTGGGGTGGCTCTTCAACTGTTAGATAGGGTGGAATCAAAGGCTTCTTACCTCTCCTCCTTTAGTTGATAATCTCTCTTCTCTTCACCACAATGTCGCTTCACTCTCTCTTTTACAGGTACTTTAACGGGTAATATTTGGCATCCTGTGTACCGTGGGCTGGTGTCTTGCCCATAGTTTGTGTGTGGATGTCGGTCACGCTATAATAACCCATTATAGTACATCCTTCTTCACTCACACAGCCAAATATTGTCTGTGTGGATGTGGGTCACACTATAATAACCCGTTATAGTACATCCTTCTTTACTCACACAGCCAAACTGTGTCTGTGTGGATGTGGGTCACACTATAATAACCCGTTATAGTACATCCTTCTTACTCACACAGCCAAACTGTGTCTGTGTGGATGTGGGTCACACTATAATAACCCGTTATAGTACATCCTTCTTACTCACACAGCCAAACTGTGTCTGTGTGGATGTGGGTCACACTATAATAACCCGTTATAGTACATCCTTCTTTACTCACACAGCCAAACTGTGTCTGTGTGGATGTGGGTCACACTATAATAACCCATTATAGTACATCCTTCTTTCCTCACACTGTTGAATGCTCTGCCTTCTTCTGTGTTTCCATACTCATACAATCTGTCTCACTTCAAAAAGCTGGTTTTCCGGCATCTTCGCGGTGTACATTAATATAACCTTTTTATTTTATATTTTTATTTTATTTTTACTCTTATTTTATACAGATTGATTTAGTTACTTGTAGTTTTCATTTATAAATTGTACTTTTATAAGAATATCATCTAAGGCAAAATATTTTGTTTCAGATACTGTGATGTCACATCTCAAGACCAAGTGTAACTAAGTAGAAGTTCACAATGTCAAGCAGAGATAAAAAGTTTTCCTGTGAGGAATGTGGTAAACAGTTTGGCTTCAAGTCTTATCTTCAGAAACATTTACTTGGACACAATGGTGTGAAGGAGTTTGAATGTGAGGAATGTGGGAAACATTTTGCACTAAAGAGTACTCTCAAGAGACACATTCTTGTACACAATGGTGTGAAGGAGTTTGAATGTGAGGAATGTGGGAAATGTTTCTCCTGGAAGAGTACTCTCAAGACACACATTCTTGCACACAATGGTATAAAGGAGTGTGAATGTGAGGAATGTGGGAAATGTTTCTCATCTAACAGTGATCTCAAGAAACACATTCTTGTACACAATGGTATAAAGAAGTTTAAATGTGAGGAATGTGGGAAATGTTTCTCCCAGAAGGGTCATCTCAAGACACACATTCTTGGACACAATGGTGTGAAGGAGTTTGAATGTGAGGAATGTGGGAAATGTTTCTCCCGGAAGAGTACTCTCAAGACACACATTCTTGGACACAGTGGTGTGAAGGAGTTTAAATGTGAGGAATGTGGGAAATGTTTCTCCCGGAAGAGTAATCTCAAGAGACACATTCTTGGACACAGTGGTATAAAGAAGTTTGAATGTGAGGAATGTGGGAAATGTTTCTCCCGCAGCGGTCATCTCAAACGTCATAAACTCGTGCATGAAAAAAACAGAATTCAATAAATGTTTGAATGACTTTATCAGAAGGTAAATGTGACACACAAACTTGAATACAGTGATATACATCAATATAAAACCACTTGATTAAACTCTATGAATGTAGCAGAAATAAAGACAAGTGACAAATGCCACTTTTATAGATATTAAACACAAGTTATAATTATCTGCTCTTAAGATGTAAATTACTTCTACCATGGCCTTAGTGTAGACATTAGGTGTTGGATAAATATCACTCATAATAATATTCCATTTTGTTTCATCAGCCTTTTAAATAATGCTATTTACAGTACAGTAGTGAACAAAGGTTAAACTTATCGTCTATGTGCTTAAAATTTCACCTTTACTGGATAAGTTGTGTTGAATAGAGATGAACTCTCATTTACTATAATTTGTGCATCAATAGTTGTGTCAACTGTGTATGTCTGTCTTTATTTACACGTGACGTAAGTTTTATCACAAGTATGTACATTAACGCAGGTAGTAAATCATCTTGGTAAAGTCGTACAGTGGTGGTACACCATTTGTTTTAGTCAAGGTGTTGTCATTATTTCACAGAAACTCTTCAATCTCTGTTGAAATTGTACGTAAATATTTGATAAGTTTTGCTCAACTCCGACGCGATATTTTGATATTTTATCTTGACTAAAATGGTTGGTAGTTTTAATTCGTGTTTTAAATATATTCTTTCATCACTTACAGATATATGGTACCATTGTCTGGTAAATAATGGTTAGGGTTCATATATAGCAGCTGGTGTTATGGGGCAGATGAACTTTAACACCTCTTAACTGTATATAATATCATGTTTAATATATTGTTCAGTTAGCATATTGTACCTTAGTTAGGTAACTCTTCTTGGTTATATGTCAATTCATCATTGGGCAGTCATTTTCTTAAAGTAGCCAATGCTGAAATGCCAAACTCTGGGTTAAAATTTGGTTTTTGATCATGTTAAGCAGAAGACTTGGTTAAATTATCATACAGTATTTAGATATTTGCTGTTCTTATATACAGGTTGTACCTCTCTAGTCCGGCAACCTTGGGACCTGACCGGTGCCGGACCATGGAAATTGCCAGACCATGGAAATTCACCCTTTTCCTGGATAGATAGTGACTTGTGCTTAAGCCTGGAAGCAATAGCACCACTTTCTCTGCATCATGGTCTCTTTGAAGACATATTGAAGGGTTAAATGTCGTATAGTAGCTTCTCAAATTTCGCGAGTTTTTAATTCTTAACGTATTTTATTGGAACACACAAAAAAATAAATAAATAAAAATTTTGACGGCGGAAACTTGAATTTCGACGGGTTTGAACGGCCCGCCAACGTGCAGACGACGTGCATAATCGTGTAAACAGCGTCATTTCTCTTATGTACAAAAGATTCATTATTGTTTATTACTGAATGTCTTTTATATTGAATTAATGTTTATGTGTGCAAAATGAGCAATACAATTCATTAATAATTCGTAGAATATTAAAACACACGAGGAAATGACACAGCATTGTATTCGTTGATTACAAAACAAGTGACTGACTGGTTCTACATATAAAACTGAAGAAAATAAGACCTTGGTTGTAGCTGTAGTAAAATTAATATGGTTGTTTTAAGTAATGTTATTTAATGTTAATAAATGGAACAATAGAAGTAGCTAACGATAATGGTAAAGAAAAAAGAGAGATCGCATATGTAAGTGCGCATGCGCACACGTGAAAACATATCGTCATTACTTTACTATACATAAGAATATGAAAGCAACACTTATTTACTGTTCATATATATTTTAATTAATGTTTCTGAAGTTGTTTTTATTGAATTAATGTACGTGTGTGCAAAATTAACAATACAATTTATTAATAATACGTGGAATATTAGAGGAGACGAGACGGCTGCCGGCATTGTTTATGTTAAAGCTTACGAAACCAGTGACTGATTGGTTCTACATATAAAACTGAAGAAAATAAGACCCTGAGTTTAGCTGTAGTAAAATTAATGTAAAAAAATTAATATGGTTGTTTGAAGTACCTGTAATGTTATTTAATGTTAATAAATGGAACAATATAAGTAGCTAACCATTAATGGTAAAAAAAAAAGTGAGACTGCGCGTATGTAAGTGCGCACATGTGAAAACATATCGTCATTACTCTACATAAGAATATGAAAGCAACACTTATTTACTGCTCATATATATTGAAGGGTTAAATGTTGTACTCTGTATAGACAAGCAGAGAGAGAGAGAGAGAGAGCAGCCGAACTGCCGGATGTAAACAAACCTTAATTTCCCGCGGCTTTGTTTTATTTTTTTTGTTTTTTAAGGGGATTAGCCCACCCGGGCATAGGTCACTGACCCACATTGGGGCCTGAGGGGCAAAAATTTAATACTCCTGTAATAATAATTCAGATAAGTAAAAAAAAAAAAAAAAAAAGCTGCCTATCTACCTATTGGACAAACTAAAATCGTTCCGGACCACGGGAGTTTCCGGACCACAGAATGCCGGACTAGAGAGGTACAACCTGTACAACTTTTCCTAATAGTACTGGCATGTGTTTATCTAACAATGGTATTTCAAAAAATGATTGCTACAAGAATGGCTTTAATTTTGTGGACATGAATATAGAGTTTTATGTAAATACTGTGTACTGCATACATTAGTACAGGTCCCTATAATCTCTTGTGACTCTTATTACAGCTGCATAACGTTCACACTCACCGCACTAAGGGAGTATCTAAGTTTTCTATTGGGTAGTGTCACAGTAAATACTCTGAAGGGGTAATTTGTATGTTGTATTATACCAGTGTCTGTGTATATAATGTTAAGTGCGTGTACTGATAGTATTAAGGGAGAACTCAAGGTACTGTTGTATGTTGTATTATACCAGTGACTGTGTACAGTGGTCCCTCGGTTAACGAGCGCCTCGGTTAACGAGATTTTGGTTTACGAGTTACCTTCCATAAGATTCTTAACCTCGGTTAACGAGCAATCCCTCGATTAACGAGTTTCTTACGAGCCGACCTCAACATGTTTTCGCTTGCATTTGGCTGTCCACCAGCTGTAGTATTAGTCCGCCAATACAGTAATCGGTTTTAGGGCTTATATTCCTTACCATTTTAGTAAATATCAAGAAGTTTACAGTATTCAATAATTTTAAAAGTTGAATATTAATTTTTTTAGTAATTTTAACAATTATTGAACATAATTGAAGGTAAAGAAACTAGTTTTCTGGCGTGCCATCCAGCCTGGCAACACACCAAACAGGCGTTAGTCTCTCTCTCTTTTCAGTGGAGGTAACATCTTGCTTGAGACTCTCTTCAACTAAACACTTTTTTTCTGTGTTTCCAAGAAAATTATTGGTCATTTTGAAATTTATTTTACATATTGACAATAAATAATGCAGTGCAGTGCTGATTTAAAGAAAATAATCTTGAATTACACCAACAGAACTAAAATTTTATGGGTGAAATGGCGCCATGGGGTGACTTCTCTTCCACCCCAATGCCTTCTCTTCTCCCTTCTCCTCCACCCCCTTTGTAATTCCCACCACCACCATCATCATCATCATCATCATCATCATCATCATCATCATCATCATCATCATCATCATCATCATCATCATCATCATCATCATCATCATCTAGGAGCCTTCTATATACACACCTCAAAGTAAGTGTACGTTTCTACCCTTTTTGTTGAAATTAGGCAATTTTCGGTGAGCTGGAACCAATTACCCAAAAACCCATTGAAACAATGGTTTCGGTTAATGAGTTTTTCGGTTAACGAGCAACCTTCTAGAACGGATTGTGTTCGTTGACCGAGGGACCACTGTATGTAATGTTAAGTGTGTGTACTGATAGTATTAAGGGAGAACTCTACAAGGTACTGTTGTATGTTGTATTATACCAGTGTCTGTTTATATAATGTTAAGTGTGTAATGATAGTAGTAAGGTCAGTTATTTTGTATGGCGAAGAAGAGACCTTCATTTATGGGAGAAGGTCAGTTATGTTTGTGTGGTGCTGTGACCTTAATTGCTTGGGGAAGGTCAACTATTTTTGTATTGTCACAGAGTGCAGTATTTTTATTATGTCTAAAATAATTAGTTAAAACTACTTGTTGGTGTTTCACCCTTCCTTCCACCCTCAACTTTGATTAATGAAAAACACAAACTCACACTGCTAGACTAAACTCAAACTACTTCAGTAGACTAAACTCACACTGTTAGGCTAAACTCACACTGCTTCAGTGGACTAAACTCACACTGCTAGACTTCTTTGCCAGCTCTCCAAAGAACAACTACACATACTGTCCTGCGGTCTGGTGGCAGCGACCCTAAGTTAAGAAGTAAACCCTAGTATTAAGTGACCAATTAAAGGGCAGTATAACTGTATAAACTTGGCCATGATGTGCCCCAAACCTAAATATCTTACAGAATGAGATATAAGTATTTAAACGAATTGCTGACTATTTTATTACAACCCCAATATTGTAGAACATGTGTACAACAGGACATGATAGTGAGAGGTACTCAAACACCCTTCTCATGTGTGTGTCAGGCCAACAGGACATGATAGTGAGAGGTACTCAAACACCTTCTCATGTGTGTCTCAGGCTAACAGTACATGATAGTGAGAGGTACTCAAACACCCTTCTCATGTGTGTCTCAGGCCAACAGGACATGATAGTGAGAGGTACTCAAACACTCTTCTCATGTGTGTCTCAGGCCAACAGGACATGATAGTGAGAGGTACTCAAACACACTTCTCATGTGTGTCTTAGGCCAACAGGACATGATAGTGAGAGGTACTCAAACACTCTTCTCATGTGTGTCTCGGGCCAACAGGACATGATAGTGAGGGGTACTCAAACACTCTTCTCATGTGTGTCTCAGGCCAACAGGACATGATAGTGAGGTACTCATCATTCAAGATGGACTTAATTAATAATAATATAATTGGTAGTTGATCATTATTTACTTTTTATATTATACGTAATTATTGATTAATAATTATTGCTGAATAATTATGTAGTTTTAGACTAATAGTTACCGTTAGTAATATTATTATGAATAGTTACAATAGCGAGTTTATTATGGTGTTTTAAGCTGATATATAGTGTTATATATTAATAAAATATTAATAAATGAACTTAAAATAGTTAAACAAAAAATTTTATTGTTTAAATTTATTTTAGTAAATTTGTAAATGCTCTCAAGCTATTTGGTTCTCCAGCCACTGACTTAAGTTTAGTTTAATATTAATATATATCAATTAGCGGGAATTTAGTCAATAATAAAACTTTATAATTCAAGTATAATTTATTTATATTATGTAACATTTATAAATAAAATACGTTTATTATAGTATTAATAATGAAAACTTGTAATTCCTGAAAGATAAGAGATAGAATCGGACAAGGTGTAGCAGATCAACATCAACCAACGTGGCCGTCTCGTTTATTTTTGTTAATTTTGTTAGTAAATGTTAATTTATGGGCCTTCCTCCCTCCCTTGTGGTAAGTTAACATTATGTTTGGCCGGGTGTATGTATGGCCTTGTTAACTTGACACAGTACAGTAGAACATAAGAATGGAGGAAACTACAGCAGGCCTATTGGCCCATACTGGGCAGTCCCATTTACACCCAACCCCTATTGCTCATATAAACATCCAACCTATGTTTGAAGTTATCCAGCTATCTCTGTAGTTGTCGGTATATAGTGTGTTTATGGTGCAGGTGTGTGGTGTAGGTGTGGTGCAGGTATATAGTGTGTTTATGGTGTAGGTGTGTGGTGTAGGTATATGGTGCAGGTATATAGTGTGTTTATGGTGTAGGTATATGGTGCAGGTATATAGTGTGTTTATGGTGCAGGTGTGTGGTGTAGGTATTAATTAACAGGTAGACGGTGAAGGCAAGTGGACCAATAACTGTTGCTGCTTATTAATGTAAACCACTAGGAAATTGTCAATGGAACAATGTTAAGGAAATAGTTGTTTTAATATTGTGTAAGACACACACACACAGAAATACAGTAGGTATATATATATATATATATATATATATATATATATATATATATATATATATATATATATATATATATATATATATATATATATATATATATATATATATATATATATATATATATATATATATATATATATCCCTCGGTTAACGAGTACAATTCGTTCTAGAAGGTTGCTTGTTAACCGAAAAACTTGTTAACCGAAACCATTGTTTCAATAGGTTTTTGGGTAATTGGTTCCAGCTCACCGAAAATTGCCTAAAATCAACAAAAAAGGTAAGAAGTACACTTACTTTGAGGCGTGTATGTAGAAGGCTCCTGGATGATGATGATGATGATGATGATGATGATGATGATGATGATGATGATGATGGGAATTAGAATGGGGGTGAAGGAGAAGGGAGAAGAGAAGGCATTGGGGTGGAGGAGAAGTCACCCCATGGTGCCATTTCACCCATAAAATTTTAGTTCTGTTGGTGTAATTCAAGATTATTTTCTTTAAATCAACACTGCACTGCATTATATATTGTCAATATGTAAAATAAATTTCAAAATGACCAATAATTTGCTTGGAAACACAGAAAAAAGCGTTTAGTTGAAGAGAGTCTCAAGCAAGATGTTACCTCCACTGAAAAGACAGAGACTGACGCTTGTTTGGTGTGTTGACAGGCTGTGTGGCGCGCATAAAACTAGCTTCCTATACTTCAATTTTGTTCAATAATTGTTAAAATGACTAAAAAATTTAATATAAAACTTTTAAAATTATTGAATACTGTAAACTTCTTGATATTTACTAAAATGGTAAGGAATATAAGCCCTAGAACCGATTACTGTATTGGCGGACTAATACTACAGCTGGTGGACCGCCAAATGCAAGCGAAAACATGTTGAGGTTGGCTCGTAAAAAAATCGTTAATCGGGGGATTGCTCGTTAACCGAGGTTAAAAATCTTACGGAAGGTAACTCGTTAACCGAAATCTCGTTAACCGAGGCCCGACCCCCAAACTCCACTTTTTGACGACACATAACTATGTTGTAGTAAAAATAACATCTTAATTTTATGATGGTACATGCACACAATTAATACTTAAGAGAAATAGAGAAATACAGTCGCCAAGTTAATGTCCATTCAAATAATGGACTCAACTCCCTCCCCCTCTTCTCACACTACACTGCTGGCTCTTCCCTCTCTGAGAAATTTTTGGGGAAAACCACTAAATTTTAATAAATAATACCTCAAACTAAAGTTAGATAATACAATTGACATTGCTGGATTCCTTGTAAGACCAGGAATATTTTGAATATAAATGTCATATATTTTGCACAAAAGATAACATATTTACTCAGAGAAAACATTTTATCTAAAATTTGTATGTCTAATGCAAAATATATGATGTTTATATTCAAAATGATCACCAAATTGTAAGAATTCCAGCAATGTAAATTATATTCTGGCCGGGTAATATGTATGAATTTTATGAGCTAAAACAAATATCTTCAGTTAATAAAAAAAAAATATTCTTCACGACACTATCTGTCAATCAAAGTACCCCACCTTGCCTCCCCCCCCTCTTCCAACCGAGAGGTCAGTCCCAACCCTCCCCCCCCACCCCCCACCAATCCTCCCTTCAAGAGATGTTGGGTGAAAAAACTAAATTTTAACATTTTGTATTAAATAAAACCTCATATTAAAGTTAGGATAATATAATTGACATTGCTGGATTCCTTGTAAGACCAGGAATATTTTGAATATAAATGTCATATATTTTGCACAAAAGAGAACATATTTACTCAGAGTAAACATTTTATCTAAAATTTGTATGTCTAATGCAAAATCTATGATGTTTATATTCAAAATGATCATCAAATTATAAGAATTCCAGCAATGAAAATTATATTCTGACCGGGTAATTTGTATGATTTTTATGAGCTAAAACAAATATCTTCAGTTAATAAAAAAAAAAATATTCTTCACAGGGTAACAGATGGTCGGTCGGTCCCTCCCTCCCCCCCACCCCCCACCAACCGTCCCAAGGAGATGTGTGGGAAAACCAGAATATTTAACTTTTTAGTAATAAATAATACCTCAAACTAAAGTTAGGATAATATAATTGACATTGCTGGATTCCTTGTAAGACCAGGAATATTTTGAATCAAATGTCATATATTTTGCACAAAAAATAACATATTTACTCAGAATAAACATTATATCTAAAATTTGTATGTCTAATGCAAAATCTATGATGTTTATATTCAAAATGATCATCATATTGTAAGAATTCCAGCAATGTAAGTAATTTGTATGAATTTTATGAGCTAAAACAGGCAGTCAGGCAGGGTGGCGGGTGGGCAATCTAAAAATAGATCTTGAGCCGGTCACTCACCGGACACTACTGTGGAAAAAACGTTAAGTGAAAGTTCAGTTTGGCGAGGCACCGCGATACGTAAAACGCAGTGAAACCGCTAGTAATACTGTATATGTGTATATATATATATATATATATATATATATATATATATATATATATATATATATATATATATATATATATATATATATATATATATATATATATATATATATATATATATATATATATATATATATATATATATATATATATATATATGTGTATATATATATATATATATATATATATATTGATAAAATCACTAAAATACTAAAAGTGTGGTTAAAATACAAAAAAGCAAAACATTTAACAATTACAGATAAAATACTCCAATCTAGCTTGATCCAAATTTGTTTAAAAATAAAATCCATTCTTCTTGTTTTCTTTTGAGCGAAAAGGTCAACAACTTTCTCATTGATGTTTGGATGACTGTGAAAGAAATTTTTCTCTGTTGAAATCATTGCAAGTGCATTTAGCCTTTCCTGATTCATAGTGCTCCTCAGAAAAGTTTTTATTATTTTTAATGTTGAAAAGCAGCATTCAGGCTCTGATGTAGTCATAGGAATTGTCAAGAGGATTTTTATCAGTTTTGTAATCTCACTAAGAACACCATCTAAATTATTTTCCAAGATAAATTTCAGCAGGTTAATTAACCTGCAGTATTCATGCATATTGGACCTACTGTAGAATACTCTAAGTTCAGTTTCAAATTTTTCTTTGTCACTCATGGGATATGCTTCAGTGGTCAGTCCTATCTCTTCTGAAGGCAGTTTATTCTTAAAACTAGTGAAGCTTTTCTTGTTGAATAATTTAGCAGCTACTAATTGTTTAGTGAAAGAATATCTCTCCACTATATCAACACATAAGCAGTCGCATACTTACTTTGCTTCAGCCATGAGCGTCTTTGAAGGATTCTCACAGTACTTCGAGTTTCTTATTTCTAAATTAGCAGTTTTGAAAGTTGTTATATATTCATGTACTTTAAACACATCAATTTCTCGAGACTGCATTTAGTTGTAAATTACTTCAACATGAGGCATGATCTAATGAAAAAGCTCCAACCAGAACATGAATTTTTCATTATTCAGGTAGTGCAAAATTCCTGTTGCTTCTGAAATGGTTCGATCTGCATTTACCGTTGACTGGATTTCAGCAAGGCAGCTTTTTAAAGGTTGCAAATTTTCATGAACTTTGTTCACGGTCCGTATGTTAAAGTTCCACCTTGTAGAGGATGGGCGCGGAATGCTGACGTTCATATGCTTATTGAGAATGGATACACGTTGTGGTGATCTTGAGAAAAATGTTGGTTTAGCCAAAACGTTAGAGAAAAATATTCTTGAGTCCCGCGTAATACTTGCTGCATTTCTCATTATCAGATTCAGTTGGTGCTCATAACAGTGAATGAAATGTGCTTTATTATAAACTGCTTTTATTTTGCCTGAATGCCCCCTTTTTTGCCTTTCATGACATTTGCACCATCAAATGTCTGAGCTATCAGTTTTTGTCTATTTCCTTGAAGGATTATACATATCTAACTGCTCTAGAATACATTTTGATATGCCATTTGCAGTTTGATTTTCTGGAATAAAGAATCCCCAAAAACGCTCAAATATTTCTTCATTCAGCACATACCGTAGAGCAATTACCATTTGAGTGTGTTCTGAAACATCTGTTGTGTCATCAGCCATGACAGCTACAAATGAAGCTTCTTTAATCTCTTTCTTTATCTCTTCATGGTATATCTGCAGCAGGCAGTCAAGTATCTCATTCTGAACAGTCTTAGAAACACCTGTGAAGACTGTACTTGTTTCTAAATGGTTCTTTAAATCTGGGTCTAATTTAGATGCAAAATTTATTAATCCTCTAAATACACCTGGATTTACTGAATCATCTTTTTCATAATGTCCACGTAAATGAATTTCAAAGTTTCCACAAAATGTAATGCAGTCTATTATCTTGGATAAAATTTCACGGTTCTTGGTAACCTTCCTGTTATGCTCATTGATCGAAAGTCTATAGGCTTCACTAAGTTTTTCTTTAATATTTACGCTTTCTAAAAGTGATAGTGAAACCACGCTTTCAATATGCTTCTTTGACTTTTCATGTTTTTCAGTTTTTTCTTTCATTTTGTTTATTTTTCTAAAGCCGTCTTTTGTCCAAGTTACATCACTTCCAATTCCAAACAACAAACACGGAAAACAAAATAATGTAATTTTTACTTCACAACCACAGAGCCAACTTTTCCTTTGGTACCATTCTGAATGAAAGCTGCGAATATACCTCTTACTATTGCTTATTCCTGGCTGAGATACTTGAATATCAGGTTAGGGACGGCTTCTTGTCTTAATAGCAACTTTCTCATGAAGAGACAACTGTGAAAATTTAAGTTGTTGAAGTTCACTCACTGTCACAGAACTTGTTTCTTGGGAAAACAAGGAGGCCATGTTTAATTAATTCAAATTCTTCTACACAATAAAGTTTCTCGAAAAAACAATGAATACAAAATGTAGTCTCTATGAGTATGAATCATACGCATCATCCTGTGTGGTGCTTACGCGCTGTCTGCTATATCAAGATTATGATATCACATCATCTACAATTTATCACATTCAAATACTCTTTGATATAGCAGACGGCCCGTAAGCATCACACAGGATGATGCGTAAACACTAGCTCCCACACTGATAACCAGATTGGCACTGAGTGAGCCACAGTGCTAGCCCCCGCTTGCCTCCAGGACATGCGCGCATGCGTGCAACAAAGCAAACGTCCTTTAGTGGAATTGTCGGGTAAGACAGTTCCACATACAGGGATTTTTGTTGTTTTCTCGGAATTAGAAGGTGGCCATTGACATAGGATTATTGATAATAGTTTTAAATATCTTGTACAATTATAAATAAATAAACATATGATATATTATATTAAATAATACATATATCGGGTGAAATAGGGGGTGCTGCAGTTCCACAGTGCCTACAGACGAGCCGCCACTGGACCTAACCAAACAAACCTACCTAACCTAATTTCCCCAGTACACTATATTAAACAGAAAAAACTTACTGTACGATGATATTTGAGACATTTTCTGGACGTGAGATGATATAGCAGCATCGGCACTATGCAGCCTTGGCGGGTTAGTCCTATATATTAACCAAGGTGGGATTTTGGGTCATTTTTATTTTGGGAAAGATTTTTTTATTTAATTGAAGTAAAACAAAATTGGTTATAAGAATGTGGTACTTTTTATTTGTGGTTAAATTACAGTTTGTAGGAAAAAAAATTAGCTTTTGAGACATTTTGGGAACTACTGTAAAGTTACAGTTTATTTTTTGACAAGAAATTTACATTTTTGTCACTGTATTCGGTGGGATCCTAACCTAACCAAATCATGTGTCCGATGGTGAGGTTTTAATTCTCGGGGAAAATAACAATTTGGTGGGATTCAAACCTAACCTAACCAAATCATGTCTTCGATGGTATTTTAATTCTTTGTTAAAGGAAAAATCACAAGACGCTTCACAATATCGGCATTTATAGATAATTAAACCCTTATGGCAGTGGGATAAACTTGTGAATTTACCAGGTGTTATCCATTAGTGACTAGTAAGTGGTATTAAGAAAGTTGTTGACCAGAGTTAACTTGTGGTCCTTCTGCAGCTCTTCACAGTCTGCTTGGTTCTTGATTTCCCGAAATAACTTGGCGTCATCGGCAAACATTTGTATTGAGGAGTGTACAACGTCAGGCTTGTCATTATGAAACAAACAAACAACAGCGGGCCCAATACACTGCCCTGTGGTACCCCGCTTGTGACAGGTACGGATGATGATTTCGTGCCATTAATCGCCTCACACTGCTTGCGGTCATGTAGAAAGTCTTCTATCTACACAAGGACATTTCCCCGAATTCTGTACCCTTCCAGTTTGATTTTCAGCCTTTCTTGGGGTACACTGTCGAAAGCCTTGGCAAAATCTAGGTAAATATTGTCTATATTACCACCTTGTTCCAGAATATGGGTCCACATATCCAATACCTTGAGCAATTGTGTTAAGCAGGAGCGCCCCGGCATAAAACCGTGTTGGCAATCCTTTACAAGGTTGTTTCATCTCCAACATGTTGGAACAAAAAATTATCTGAGTTTCTACAAAATGAGTAACAGTGTTACTGTATTTTGTTTCAGTTTACTGGTCCAATTGGTTGTCACAGTAGTGTTAAGACAACTACCTTATTGCTGCCTCGCTGATCTTGGTTAATTAAGTTCCTCGTGTCATTCGTAGAGGTAAGATTTTCTTAAGTGTTTCTTTATTTTCTTTAATAAGTTTTATGGAAATTTCTTAATTTAACCATAATATTGTATTTAAATGTTTGAAGATTTAATGAGTTCATGTATAATATAATACTGTACAGTACTGTATATATATTATATAATATTACTGCCCAGAGTATTTAATTTATTAGTTGTTAAAATGTTATTCATTCCAGGACGGTGACGTTAAGATGTAAGATGTGGGCCACAATGACCACAAGACGAAGGTTTGTTTTGGTTAACGGGTCTCTTGCTGCACCACATTGGAAACTTTCTGCTATAACATAAGGTACAGTACAGTGTATATCTTTGTGGTTTTAGTTTTTATTGAGGATCTGGGATCACCATTTAAAAATTCAAGTAATTGTGTTAATGACCTTTGAAATAATTAGATGTTTTAAGTAGATTATGCTGTGCCCGTAAGTTTTAAAAGGTCTTTATGGATGGTCTTAAATATGTTGACCATCTTTACTGTATGAAGTTAGTTTCACGTTGTCAAAATATTTGTCAAATATGCCTGACCTAATACCTTTGTCTTCAGCGCTTGGGGTAAAAAAATAGTTTAAATATCCTACAAAGGTACAGGGTACTACTTTACCTGATTTTAAATCTGGGTTCACAAATTAGTTATTGTGTTAATGACTTTTTGAAACAATTAGATATTTAAAGTAGATTACTTAGGCTTTGCCAGTATTTTTTAAAGGGCCTTCATATACGTTTTAAAAATATAGACTATGTATTGGGGTGTTGACTGCATGAAAAAGCCAGGAAACTTTACAAACAAATGGGGTATTTTATTTGGGTTAAGTTATACTTAAATATAGTTTTTTGGCAGCAATCTTGCCATAAATTAATGCTGTACTGTATACAGTTGGCCCTTAACATACGCGGGGGTTAGGTAACAGAGATACCCGTGAATGTTAAAATTCCGTGTACTTTTGCTGCCCCCACCCACCCAAAAAAAAAACCCTGGCCCCCATGTCCTTATTTACCGTGTACAGGTGCTCCCCGACTTACGATGGGGTTAGGGACCCAAATCCAGGTCGTAAGTCCGACATAGATGAAAAAAAAAAAAAAAAAATCTACAATGAAATACAGTACACTAAACGTAATAAATAATGAGGAATGGATACAGTACAGTAAAAGTAATAAATAATGAGGAATGGATACAGTGTGACTGAGCACTTACCTTAAATGTAGTCAGCTGAATGCACACAGGGCCCCCATAATTTTCTATTTACAGGATACATGGAGACTATATTAATTGGAAGAAGCAGAAGAGGAGACAGGGCTGGGTGGGTCATCAATGTCGCTTCCTTCAGACAGGTTTATGTACTGTGGTAACTTGCTGGTTGAAGGTATTGGATCATCTTGAGGGAGTGAAGAGGCAGCACTGGTGGGGCGTGAGGAGACAGCACTGGGGGACTTCTTGAAATAGATGTCCAATTTAGACTGCACAGTTTGCGTTTTCTTTTCATTATAAATTTCTCTGTAGCAAGCAAGTGCATCTTGGATCGTTCTGTCAACTTTGGCATAACGCTCATAATTTTGATCCATGCCATCAAACATTTGCATTGCTTTATTAATTGTAGCAAATGCCTCTGCCATTTGTTTCACTGAAAACTTTTTGGGGGGTGCAGGTTCTTCTTCTACAATTTGTCTCTCTTCTTCCTCTGCAATTTTCTGTTCATCTAGTTCAATAAAATCCTCGTTACTGAGCTCTTCTGCTACACTTTCAACCAACTGTCCAACATCTTCATTCTCAATTTCTAACTCCAGCTGTTTACCTAACTTCACTATCTTGTTACTAATATCTGAAATAACTTCATTTTCATTATATCCTTTAAAACTGTGCACATATCTTTTCAGGATTTTCTTCCATATTCCATTCATGCAATGTTTTGTAACCTGATCCCATGCTGCACTAATGTTCTTTATACATGACAAAATGTTGTACTCCTTCCAAAACTTTCTGAGCGTTTTCTCACCTTCAGTAGCAGCAACAGCCTGAGCGAAGGTCGTGCGTAAATAATACGCTTTAAAGGCAGCAGTAGCACCTTGGTCCATGGGTTGGATGATAGAGGTAGTGTTAGGTGCAATGTACACTACCTTAACATCAGGGTGCATGTCGTCCAGGTGTGGTGGGTGTCCCGGAGCATTATCCAAAATTAGTAAAATCTTGAATGGAATCTGTTGTTGCAGACAATACTCCTTGGCTCGTGGAATGAAACAAGTCATGAACCAATCCTCAAACAGTACTAGGGTCATCCAGGCTCTTTTATTACTGCAAAAAAACACTGGCAGTGTGTCCTTGCTTACATGTTTAAAAGCCCTGGGGTTCTCTGAATGATAGATCATGAAGGGCTTTAGCTTGAAACCAGCAACATTCCCCCCCAACAGAAGTGTAATTCTGTCCTTGAATGCCTTGAATCCGGGCATTGTTTTCGCCTCTTTGTGGATGTATGTCTGCTCAGGCATGCGCTTCCACAATAATCCAGTCTCATCCACATTGAATATTTGCTCAGGCAAATAATTCCCTTCCACAATCACATCATCTAACTCCTCCTTAAAAGCTTCGGCAGCACCAACATTGGCAGTAGCTGCCTCTCCACTCACCTTAACATTGTGTAGACTGTAGCGTTTTTTTAAATCTATCAAACCACCCATGACTTCCTGTAAAGGTTTGATCACATTCATCTCCTGCCTGCTCCTTCAGGCTTTGGAACAGACTTCTTGCTTTAGCCTGTATGGTTAGAAGGCTTAAGGGTATACGCTTCTATATCTGGTCTTCTATCCATATCACTAACAATTTTTCCATATCGTGAATAGGACCTTGTCTTCTCATTGTTATTATAGTTCCCTTTATAGGTGTTGTTCCTTTCACTACTTCACGAATACGTTCCTTGTCCTTCAGAATAGTGGATATGGTCGAGTGTGAGAAACCTAGGTCGCGTGAGATTGTTGCTACTGTTTTTCCATTCTCATGCTGTGTTATTATCTTCAATTTTATCTCAAAAGTAATTGCCTGTCTCCTTTTCTTTGGAACACCACCAGCACTCTCACTTTTACGCTTTCCAGTCATTATAAAGTCAATTAAATACGATAATAACGAAAGTTCACAGCGCGATCAGTATAGGATACGATAGCCAAACACAAACAAAGCGCTCCACTGAGTGAGTGTACCCACGAGGCGACCCGAGACGAGAGCCACTCACTCGCCCCGGACGGAAACGTTTCGGTATAGAAAATGCGCGCGTCATTTGAAAATATTTTTGGTGACGACTGCCGCGGTCGTATGTCCCGACGGACGTATGGTCAAAACAGGTTGTAAGTACCAATGGACATACAGGTAGTTCTGCTATAACGCGATAATTGTGTTCTTGTAAAATATCGTGTTATAGAAAATTGCGTAATAGAAATAACAGGGCTTATGGAGAAAATAGGGTTAGGTGCAGATTACTCGAAATCGAAAAAATTTAGTAGTTAGCCTAACACAAAGGATAGCACAGTCTAAATAAATGTTACATTCATATCTAATAATGAAATCATACAGTAAATGTAACACTTTACTTGATGGGAGAGAAGGGTGATTTTGAGGTTGATAAAATCGAGCTTCTCTTCAAGTGTTATATCCTTTCTTTTACGATCATCACCGGGAATTCTATCACCAGAACGCTTCTTGTTGATATTCTTCTTTACTATATTCACAGTTAATACAGTGGGGTATGCTATAACGAACGGATCCTACTACGAATATTCCTAGAACGAACGGTTTTACCTATAAAATTGAGAATGCTATAACGAACGAAACTCCTACAACGAACATTACCGTATATCACGGCCTATAAGGCGGCGGGGTGCATAAGACGCCCCCCCCAAATTTCCATTTAAAAAGTAGCTTTTGAGCTCTATTTGCTGTATAAGACCAGTACCCCAAATGTGACACTTACCCACTGACTCAGTAGTCCTTTACCAACCATCCTTGATTTTTTTAAATAAGGCCAATTCACTTCAAGTAATGTCATCAAATTATACCCGCTGGTGTAGTGTAAACACTAGTGACGTCACTGAAGCTATAAATAGCCTTGTTATCTTCCCTCCATCTCACCCTGAGCCAGACAGAAGCGTCTTGGTAAATAACATGTTTGCTTATTTTCCATTTACTTTAAATAGATTTACCGAATTATTTGTTTTATTTATTTATTTATAATATACTGTAATATATTAAACACACTGTAATTATTTTCTTTAATTTATAAACTGTTTTGCGACAAAGGAATGTTCTCCAGTAGTGTTTCATTAGGATTTGAGTGAAAAAATATTACGTACTTACACAATTGTTCCTCTTACTTTGACAACACAACATACATACAGTATATTATTTCTCAGTTTTGATCTTTTTTTTTAATTTTTGTATTTATTTATAGTTAGTTACTTAAAATAAGGCCAATTCACTTCAAGTAATGGCATCAAATATTACCAGCTGGTGTAGTGTAAACACTAGTGACGTCACTTGAGCGTCTGTAATTAACCGTCGATAGTTTCAAGAATTAATGCACTCATTTACTGAATATTCTTTGTAAAAAAATAAAATTTAAATCAATTATTTATAGGAGATAAATATTATTATGAGTAAATATACCGATACCGGTATGCATTACTGACCACCTCCACGGCTAAAAATAGCCCAATCTCGGGTCACTTTCCCTTTCTTGTCTCCTCACTGGCAAATGGGGGGGGGGCGTGGGGAGGGGTGTGTGATGATAGCTGTGTTTATTACAGGGGTATAAATCTCTTTTACGGTATGTTAGACAGGTTTATAATACATTTTTATTATTTTAATATACCGGTAATCTTAATTTGAATCCAGCTTGCCAAACGTAAGTTTCAGTATAAAATAATTAGTGGTAAGACCTTGTGAGTGGCTTACGATGTTTTCATCACCACTCTTGACACACTAAACCACAATATTTAAGAGGTAAGAATTTTAAACTTGGTGGTTTAGACGACCCCCTAACTTTGGGCAGATTTTTTTAATGTTCAAATTTCGTCTTATAGGCCGTGATATACGGTATTGAATTTTTTTTTCTAATTGTTTTTTTATTACAAATATTAATAATATTCTTTATTTCAGGTGTTTAGATGCATATTTATGCACTTTTTTACAATTTTTACAATTTTATATTATATTTTTCAGTGTTAAGTGGTTGTATTTGGGGGCCTGGAACGGATTAATCCTATAACGAACGAATGCTATAACGAACAAGGTTCTAGAACCAATTAGATTCATTATAGGATACCCCACTGTACCACAAAATTGGAGAAATAGTAAGCAAAATCGCGTTATAGCAAACAAGTGTTCGCGTTATACAAATATCGTTCCTAATTCATAAATCGCGTTAGAGCAAATTCGCGTTATCAAAACACGTGTTATAGCAGAACTCACTGTAAGTCCATGTGGTCGTAAGTCGGGGTTTAGCTCTATACCTGTGTGTAGTTTGAGTTTTTAAGACCAAATTATTTGGCAAAAAATTGGGGGTCAACCTCTAAACAGGTAATAGTTTTGTTAAGTTGAAAAATATTTACCAGTAACTACCAGTAAACGATGGAAACGACGCACCAACGCACCACCAGCTGTGAGTGTCGGTACAGTTGCCAGGGCAGATCTCTTGCGTCATCATAGCAAGCCCAAAGTAGCCAAATGCATGGTATGGTATGCACAGGACGATGTAAAACATAAAGTATTCATTTTGTAAATTTTATTTATAGATACTGTACATAAATTTTTGTTCATTACATTTCAAACATCAATCTTTATTAATTAAATTTGAAACAAAAGAAAACTACGATACCGTATTTCTAAATACCGGGTATTTTCATTAAAATATTACATCACAAGTATATTTTACCTTAACTGTGACTGAATGAATATATTCTCAGAAATGACGTACGTATTACAGTGGAAAGTGGGATAAAATCATGACGAAAACAATGACTTTTGCTTTCTTTCGTTGTTCAAAAGATTTTACCGTGGAACAAACCTGTACTGTACATGTACTAAATGATTACGGTACTTAAATTGTTATGTCTATTGTAAATATAGATTGTTTATACAGGTATTCAAATAAATCACTATCTTACAAGAATCCCAGCAATGTAAATTATATTCACCCAGGTCGTTTGGGTGGCAAATTATGAGAAGAACTTAGTCACTCTTAAGTAATGATAAATAAACACCTAGGCCTTCAGCGCCAACTGTCACATCTTATCTCAAATAAAAAAACAAACACCACACTCTGTCACCTCCCTCCCCCTTTCCCCTCCCCCCTTTCCCCTCCCCCCTTCCCTCCCCTTTCCCCTCCCCCCCATGCTCGCTGGCTACCTCCCTCCTTGTGTTCCCAGACAAAAGATTGGTGATAACTTTATTCTTTAAGGCATTTATTTTATATAATATCTCAGACTAAAGTTAGGAGATTATAATTTGCATTGCTGGAATCCTTGCAAGACAGCCAATAATTTGAATATAAACGTCATATAATTTGCTCAAGATATAAAAATGTAGTACATTAGTGTACAATACTGTGTAGTACATTTTATAATACAGTATAAAGTTTTCAACTGTATTTTTGGGTAGATTAATATAAATTTCTTAATTTATTTTCATCCATTTACATGCACACACCATACTAAAAGAAATAAATGACCTTAGTGCAAAGCTGGAGTGTACATGTACTAATTTCATTACGGTACTAAAATTGTTATGTCTAGTGCAAATTAGAGCATGTTGCTATTCAGATTAATCAGTTTCTTACAAGAATCTCAGCAATGTTAATTATATTCTCCCAGGTCATTTCACTGGCATTTTAAAATGGGAGAAGCATAGTAGGACTGTTAAATAAACACACAAAGACCTTCGGCTCAAACTGTCATACATATCACCTCAACTCACCCCCCCACCCCTCGCTGGCTGGCTCCGTCCCTCCCTCCCTCCTCCATCTGCTCAGCCAGGGGTTTATTTAGGCTTACAGTTTTTATCTTATATAATATCTCAGACTAAAGTTAGGAGATTATAATTTGCATTGCTGGAATCCTTGCAAGACAGCCAATAATTTTAATATAAACGTCATATATTTTGCTCAAGAGATAAAAATTGTTGTACATTAGTGTACAGTACTGGTTTTCAGTTAAAAACTATTGTATTACAATAATATTCCCTCCTAATTGACTTGAATAAATACTTGAATGGAAATATACAATATTTTTGTTGAAACTACCTGCGTTTCAGTGTAAAGTGTCGTAATAATAAATGGTAAACAATTTGCCTTCGGCACTCTGTGTTTCAGGCACGGCGAGCCTCAGTTTATAGAACGTAGAGTGTTTTTACTGAAGGTTTTGTTGTTCCAATACCCTCAAAAACTTGGGTCGACCTATAAACATGGAATATCATAATTTAACGATTTTTTGGTAAAAAAATCAGGGTTTACCTACAATGCTGATGTCAACACAAGCGTGGTTACAGCAAGACAGACTGACTGAGTGAGGGAGTGAGGGAGCGTGGGGTGGCGTGAGTGTGTGTGTGTGTGTGGTGGGCGGTGCCGCGCGCGATTTGAATGGCGCGCGATTTGAATGTACAGTCATGCGCCGGTTAACGTCCCAGATATGTTTTTGGAAACGTGACGTTAACCGAAATGGACGTTGTCTGATCATCACATAAACTTTGTATTTATACTTACGTGTATGTGGAATACTATATACGTGCATATACACTTTTACTCTTAAATCACTACTGTAATGTGATACAGGTGATACAGTAAATTTTTATCTCTTGTGCAAAATACATGACGTTTATATTAAAATTATTCACTGTTTTACAAGGATTCCAGCAATGCTGGGCAGTTGGGGGAAGATGGAGGGAGGGAGGGAGGGATCGAGCGAGGGGGCGTGGGGGAAGGGGAGGTAGTACGTTTGACAGTTGGCACCGGCCGAAGGTCTAACGCGTGTTCCTGTATATTTATCAGTTCTTAAGTGACTAAGCTTCTCTCTTATAAAATGCCATTAACATCAACTGGGTGAATATAATTAACATTGTTGGGATTCTTGTAAGATACTGATTAATTTGAATATAAACATGCTATAATTTGCACTAGATATTACAATTTTAATACCGTAATCAAATTAGTACATGTGCACTCCAACTTTGCACTAAGGTCATTTATTTCTTTTACGTTTCTTTTAGTATGGTGTGTGCATGTAAATGGATGAAAATAAATGAAGAAATTTATGTAAATCTACCCAAATATACAGTTGAAAAATTTTATATTATAAATGTACTACAGTACTGTACACTAATGTACAAAATTTTTTATCTCTTGAGTAAAATATATGTCATTTATATTCAAATTATTGGCTGTCTTGCAAGGATTCCAGCAATGCAAATTATAATCTCCTAACTTTAGTCTGAGATATTATATAAGATAAAAACTGTAAGCCTCAAACCCTGGCTGGGAGGGACAGAGCCAGCCAGCCAGCTATGGGTGGGGGGTTGAGGTGATATGTTTGACAGCTTGAGTGGAAGGTCTCTGTGTGTTTATTTAACAGTTCTACTAAGCTTCTCTCATTTTAAAATGCCAGTGAAATGACCTGGGAGAATATAATTAACATTGCTGGGATTCTTGTAAGATACTGATTTATTTGAATATAAACATGCAGTAATTCGCACTAGACAACAATTTTAGTTCCATAATCAAATTAGTACATGTGCACTCCAACTTTGCACTAAGGTCATTTATTTCTTTTAAGTTTATCTTAGTATGGTGTGTGCATGTGAATGGATGAAAATAAATGAAGAATTTATGTAAATCTACCCAAAAATACAGTTGAAAAATTTTATATTATAAAATGTACTACAATATTGGACACTAATGTATTACATTGTTTATATCTTGAGCAAAATATATGACGCATATATTTAAATTAATCTCTGTCTTGCAAGGATTTCAGCAATGCAAATTATATTATCCTAACTTTAGTCTGAGATATTATATAAAATAAACATAAAAAAATCACCAATCTTTTGTCTGGGAACACAAGGAGGGAAGTAGCGTGTGGGAAGAGGGGGCGGGTGGTGAGGTGACAGAATGTCTGGAGTTTGTTTGTTTATTTATTTGAGATTAGATTTGACAGCTGGCGCTGAAGGTCTGCGTGCGTGTTTATTTATCATTACTTAAGAGTGACTAAGTTCTTCTCATAATTTGGTACCCAAACGACATGGGTGAATATAACTTACATTGGTGGGATTCTTGTAAGATAGTAATTTATTTGAATACCTGTATAAACAAGCTATATTTGCAATAGACACAGCAATTTTAGTACTGTAATCATTTAGTACTGTACATGTACAATACAGTCAACCCTCACTTTACGCGGTCCCACATTCCGCGTTTCCACGTTAACGCGGTGCCTTGCCAGAACCTAACGTGCTCACATTACGCGGTGCGTGAACCCCATTACGCGGAGAGTGTCCGGCGCGACGCTATTTTTAGATTCGCCCCACCCGCCTGCCTGCCTGTGCTCCTCGCCTCTCCCTCCTCCTCCCTCCGCTTGGGCAAGCCGCGCGGTAAGGTTGCGCAGTGTGTGTCTTTGTTGCGTTATCGCTGACGTCATATGACGTATCGGACTGTGATTGACCATGCATCCCTACCCCCCTCTGCTGCTAGCTGTAATTGGCTTAAAGTATTATGACGTGTCCACCCGGTGGAGGGAGGGAGGGAGGAAAGATGATCCTTGACCTAGCCGCGCCAGTTTCATCCCTCCACGCCAGACCGTGTAAACGTGCATCCATTGTTCTCTAAAATGGCTTCCGCCGGACCACCACCCCCAGAGAGAAACCTTTCCTTACCTGGACCCAGCGGCACTAAGCCAAAGAAGACACGACGTTCCTTAAGCTACGAGGTGAAGTATACCATCATCCAAGAGTTGGAGAAAGGAACAAGGCAGGTTGATTTGGCGCGCCAGCATGATGTGAATGAATCTACGATTCGAACAATAAAGAAGGATGCAGCCAAGATAAAGGAGCACATGAAGATCACATAGTCTACAGGTGCTTCTATGATCAAGTATTTTCACAACCAGGTGCTTCTCAAGACAGAAAAATTACTTGTGAGGTACTTGGTGCGTCAGGCGCGACGGAACATGGCGGTCGACACGCGCTCTGTTAAGGACTACGCACGTGAACTGTACATTGCAGTGGCACGAAAGATGGGAACTACAGAGCCCAAACCCTTTAATGCTTCCTCTGGGTGGTTACAGAGGTTTAAGATCCGGAACAAGATCACCAATATAAACATTGGTGGTGAAGAAGCGAGTGCTGACCGTGCTGCGGCTAGGGAATTTCCTCCGTTTTTACGTGAGATTATGGAGGAAGGACAGTACAGTGACGACCAGGTGTTTAACATGGACGAATCTGGTCTTTTCTGGAAAAAGCTACCTTCCAAGTCCTTCATTGTAAAGAATGCCAGCAAGATTCGGGGCCGGAAGATGCAGAAGGAACGCATCACCGTCCTGTTTACCACCAATGCCTCCGGTACCAGTAAGCTTAAGTTATCGGTGATCCACACAGCACGCAAGCCGCACGCCTACAAAACCATGGACATGACCAAGCTAAATGTCCACTGGCTGACCGCACGTAAGGCGTGGATGTTCTCTACACTGTCCCTCTCCTGGTTTGATGACTGTTTTGTTACCGATGTAAAGAAATTCTGTGAGCAACAGAATGTGCCATTCAAGATTTTGTTGCTGCTGGACAACGCACCAGGACACTCGCCCCTACTGTTAGATCGTCACCCCAACGTAAAAGTGGTCTTCCTTCCTCCCAACACTACGTCTATATTACAGCCCATGGAACAAGAGTTAATCTGTAATGTAAAAGCTGCATTCTCTACGAAAAAATTCAAACTCCTGAACGACTACACCAACATCAGGGAAGAGTTGCGCAACCTGAGTGACACCACCACCGATAGCAAGAGCGAAGAAGATGAGGATCAACAGTTGGCACAGCAAAAAATACTGTTCAAACAATTCTGGAGAGTATTTAACATCAAGAAAGCTGTGGACTTCTTGGTGGAGTCATGGGATCAGCTGTCTATTGCTACAATTCGTCACGCATGGAGACATGTGTTGCATGGAATACCAGGTGAGAGGAGGAGTCAATCTGTGACTGGTGAGGTTCAGACTGTTGCAGAGGGGGGTAGGGATGCATGGCCAATCACAGTCCGATACGTCATATGACGTCAGTGATAACGCAACAAAGACACACTGCGCAACCTTACCACGCGGCTTGCCCAGGCGGAGGGAGGAGGGAGGGAGGGAGGAGGAGGGAGAGGCGAGAGCACAGGCAGGCAGGCGGGTGGGGCGAATCTAAAAATAGCGTCGCGCCGGACACTCTCCGTGTAATGGGGTTCACGCACCGCGTAATGTGAGCACGTTAGGTTCTGGCAGGGCACCGCGTTAACGTGGAAACGCGGACTGTGGGACCGCGTAAAGCGAGGGTTGACTGTATAGCATGCTTCATTTATCAAAACGAGCAGTTTTAATGAAAACGCTGTGAATTCTAGAATTTTATTCTTTGCCTTACTTATATCATAAATTGTAGACTTTCCAATGTCGTATGTTTCCATTAGAATAGTATTGCTCACCCCACGTTCTAGTTTCTTAATTATTTCAAGTTTGTCACTCAATTTCTACGTGTTCTTCTTTCTCTTCACACAACGAAGTTTATCTACTTTAGGAGCCATTATTATGGGCTTGTACAGTAATCTGTAAATGGAAAGAGTAGGACTCAAAATATTGTTATATTACAATGGTATTCTATTCATACTGTGCTTGATATAATGCATTCACTGAAATGTAATATTTTTGCTGAAATGACGTACGTATTACACTGAAAAGTGGGATAAAATCGTGACGAAAACAATGACTTTCGCTTTCTTTCGTTCAAAAGATGTTACCGTAATCGCTTTTCGAATTGTTTTCAGTTAAAAAACTGTTGTATTACAATAATATTCTATCCTAATTGACTTGAATAAATGCTACGATACCATATTTCTGAATATTTTCATTAAAATCCATCAAAATCATTTTCCTTGTCATTGTCTGCAGCACCAAACAGCTTCTCCCAGTCCTCTCCTTGAACAGGGCTAGAGGGTACGTGTTTTTCGAATCGTTTTCAGTTAAAAAACTATTACATCACACGTATATTTTACATAAACTGCGCCTGAATGAATATATTCTCGGAAATAAATAGTAGTTTTGCTGAAACGTGATGTATTTCAATGTAAAATAGGATAAAATACATGACGAAAACAAAAGACCTTGTGGGGTATGGGATGTTTGGTTCTCACTCAGGATGGGATGGAGAAAGGAAACTCACAATGTGCTTTCTGTATACATGTTGTATTGGATGTACAATGCATCTTGGTGCAGGGAAGGCAGCATGGTTACAAGCATGATGTAGAGAGAGCTGGTTGGTGAGGGTGCTCAGAGGAGGACAGCTTGTGGGTCGCCATGTTCGCCGGCAGGACCGAGCGCCGCCAGGCAGCGGCGGAGGAGGTGGTGTAGCTTGCTGCGGCTGTAGCTAGAAGAAGAGAGTTGGTTGGTGAGGATGCTTAGAGGAGGACAGCTTGTGGGTAGCCATGCTCGCCGGCGGGAGCGAGGACCGCCAGGCAGGCGGAGGAGGAGGAGGTGTTGCTGGCTGGTTGGTGTAGGTAGAAAGAGAGAGATCACCACGAGGTCAGGTCTTAAATAGCGGGGGGTAGGCGTGGCTTAGTAGTTGACCTCCGTGATGTATGGCGGCGCTGGTTGACCCAGACCACAAGGCATACACTGGGAAATTCGCGGGGTCGGCTACGCAGCGACAAACAGCGTTTGTAGGGGAGAAATCCACTACAATACTCCCTCCTTCCCTCCAGGCGGTGCAGGAGACTTGTTGTCTGCAGGGTTGTATGGCACATTTGAGGCAGAACGGGCGGTGTATGCCTCATGTGAAACAAAACGGCAATGGCGTGGATGAGCCGGCCGTTAGTGGAGGCAACTGTCTAGACCAGGGGTCACCAAACTACGGCCCGCGGGCCGGATCCCAAGTCCTTCCCCGGCTCGTGGTAGCTCCGCCTACGCTCTGACGTTACCAGAGCTTTCGTTCTGGCTTGCAAGTATTGAACAGAATGATTATGCGGCCCGCGCTCGTCATTCTTTCAGTTATCCGGCCCACTGTGAAAAAAGTTTGGTGACCCCTGGTCTAGACACACAAGATCTGTGGGAGAAGAGAGGGAGAAAGAGGGTTGTGGAGGCGATGAATGTTGTGCTTCCCTCAAGGCAGGTACAGAGTCGTCAGATGCGCCTGCTGGGGTGTGTGGGCCTGGGTCAGGAGCAGGAGCTGCGTCAGCAGAAGCGGATGAGGGCTCGTGACAGCAGCTGGGTCCACGACAGCAGCAGGGTGCAGGACAGTAGCAGGGAGTACCTGAGGGAGAAAAGAGGGGTGTGTGGGTCTGCACTCAGGCGCATGGGCCGCGTCGGGAGCAGGGGCTGCATCAGGAGAAGCGGCAGGGGGTACTGCTGGGCCGGGGGCGGCGTCTGAGGCAGGACGGGTGTGTTGGGGTCGGTAGGACATGGTGCTTGGGGCAGGAATAGGAGCGGCTGTCTGCTTATAGTAGCAGAGCTGCTCTAGGGTGTCTAACCTGTAGTTTAGAGACAGTAGCTTTAGAGCCGATGAGAGCTGCTTCTGGGTGGATAAGCCAGTCTTCCATGTTGCTTGAAGACTGGGAGAGTGATCAGCTTCTCCTCCATCCTGTGTGAGTGCGAATCTCCGGGGGTCACCATTTGTGGGGTATGTGATGTTTGGGTTCACACTCAGGATGGGATGGAGAAAGGAAACTCACGATGTGCTCTCTGTATACATGTTGTATTGGATGTACAATGCAGCTTGGTGCTGGGAAGGCAGCATGGTTACAAGCGTGATGTAGAGAGAGCTGTGAGAGATGTTGCTGGTCCAGTAGCCGAGTGTAGAATGGTCTCCTTGGCCAGGCATGGCCGTATTTATACAATTTACGAGGATCAGGATTTGGGGTGAGCGTAGCGAGAGGGTCAATCACAGCGGCTTAAGCGTAAGGTGTGAAACGCTCTGATCCTGAACCGGAGGTTGAAGGTCGAGACTAGGTCTGCGATCGTAACCCTACGTCCTCTGCATAGACCTAGTTTCTCGGCTTAGCTGGCTGTACGCTGATTGGCTGGTAGGCGCGCGGCCGGAGCTCAGTTGGGAGTTGTAGGGGAGAGGAGCCACTACAATACTCCCCCTCCCCTCCCGGCGCGGCGGGAGGCTGGATGTTGTCCGGGTTGCGTCCCACACATAACACTTACCGGGTAGGTGTACGTACGACTCGGCCGCTACGTGTAATAACTCCGTCTAGTGACACAAAACCTGTGGGAGAATTAGGGGGAGAAAGGGGGTTTGGGATTAGAGGAGGTTGTACAAGCAATGGTTGTTGTGCTTCTATAGCGGCTGGGCCAGCTTGCTCAGGGCCACTGGCTGGGTTGACTGGGTGTGGGGCGACGTCAGGAGGAGGGTCCATGACAGGAGCGGGTTCTATAACAGGAGCAGGTTCTATGACGGCAGCAGGGTTCACGACAGGAGGAGGGTCTATGATAGGAGCAGGTTCTACCACGGCAGCAGGGTCCAGGACAGGAGTAGGGGGCACCTGAGGGTGAAAAGAGGGTGCCCAAAAATGCCGTGGGTGGGGTGTTGCTGCCGGTGGCAACTGCGGGTAGACTGGTGCAGGCGTCGTTTGTTGGTGGTGCTGCTGGGTCGGGGGCTCAACGGGTAAGGTGGCCGGCTTGATTCTGTCTATGCTGACGGTCTCGTGTCTGCCATTCCGGATAATCGTCAGGAACTTCGCTGAACGGGTCACAACATGGAAGGGTCCATCGTAGGGGCGTTGTAGTGGGTTGTGACGAGCATCATGCCTGATGAAAACATACTCGGCTGTGAGTAGTGCAGGAGGGATGTGTTCAGGGCGCCGAGGAGGCTGGCGTGGAGCAGTAGCTCTGAATGCAGAAACTGCTTGTCGTAGCTTTTGGAGTAAGTCGTGATGGACGGCAGGAGTGGTTTGGTGGAGGTTAGGAGGGAGTGAGAATCCCCAGGTAGGCGAAGGGCTCACCTAGGGTGAGATCTGGTGGGCTACAGTCCATATCCTCCTTGTATGAAGCACGGATGCCGAGGAGCACTAAGGGTAGCACATCCGTCCAGCTGTAAGGGTCGTGCTGTGCTTTGAGTGCGTCCTTCAGCTGCCGGTGAAACCGCTCTACCATGCCGTTGGATTGAGGGTGGTATGCTGTGGTGTGTTGCCTAGTCGTGCCGAGGAACTGTAGGAGGCTCTGCCAGAGTTGTGACTCAAACTGGGCTCCTCGGTCAGTGATGACGGTAGGGGGGGGGCCGAAGCGGGAAACCCAGCCGGACATGAAGGCGCGGATGGTAGACTCTGCTGTAGCATTGGGCATGGGGATGGCTTCTGTCCACCTGGTGAAACGGTCGATGCAGGTGAAGATGTAGGTGCTACCACAGGATGATGGAAGAGGTCCCACTATGTCGAGGAGCACTACTTGGAAACGTCCTTTGGGTATAGGGAAGGTTTCTAAAGGGGCCCGTGTGTGACGATGTATTTTGGAGGACTGACAGGCCAGGCACTGGGCAGCCCATTTCTTAGTATCGGTCTTGATGCCGGGCCAGACGACACGTTGCGTGAGGAGGCGCTGGGAGGCCTGCACACCCGGGTGGCTGAGACCATGGATGCGGTCGAAAACAGCGCGGTGGTGGACATGAGGCACGAACGGTCTAGGCTGCCCACAGGATACGTCGCACCACAATTTGATATTCGTGCCGGGGATTGGGAGTTCTTGAAGTGTGAGGCCTGACGGAGATGTCTTGTATGCTGCCAGGTCTTCGTCATTCTCTTGAGCCGCGGCAATTTGCCCATATTCAATGGGTGAAGATGAGGGGAGAATGTTGGATATACAACGAGAGAAGGCGTCGGCGATCTCGTTGTGTCTGCCTTTAATGTGTTGGACGTCGCTGGAGAACTCCGAGATATACGCCAAGTGGCGCAGGACGCGAGGTGTATGTGACTGGGAGGTTGACGTATAGGCGTGGACGAGGGGCTTGTGATCAGTGAAGATGGTGAACTGACGGGCCTCGAGGAAGTGCTGGAAATGCTTGACAGCAAGGTATACAGCCAGGAGTTCTCAATCGAAGGCGCTGTATTTGAGGTGAGGTGGTTGAAGCCGTTGTATAAAGAATGCAACGGGCATGAGAACTCCGTTGATCTCCTGCTGTAAGACGGCGCCCACTGCAGTAGAAGAAGCGTCTGTTGTGAGAGTGGTCCGGGCGTTAGGTGCAGGGTGGGCAAGGAGGGTAAGGCGTGTGATGTGCTGTCTGATAGCGGTGAATGCCGTAACAGCCTCTTGAGTCCACAAGAGAGGCTTGTGAGACTTCTTTGGGAGTCCTTTGAGGAGGTCGTAGAGGGGAACTAGGACGGTGGCAGTGTTGGCAATGAAGCGGTGGTAGTAGTTGACTAAACCCAGGAATTCTCGGAGTTTCTTCGCCGTTTCAGGTTTGGGGAACTCCCTGATGGAGGTTATCTTCTGTGGTAGGGGTTGGATGCCACTAGGCGAGACTCTGTGACCGAGGAAATCGATGGATGGGGCTCCAAAGACGCACTTAGCAGGGTGAACTTTCATGTTGTTGTTCTGCAGGCATTGGAGGAGGAGTTGTAGGTGGTGATGATGCTCGGCAGGCGTCGAAGATGAGACGAGGATGTCGTCTATGTAGACTGTGACAAAACCGAGGTCGCGAAGCATATGGTCCATGTACCTCTTGAAAGTTTGTGCTGCATTGCGCAGGCCAAAACTCATGAAAGTATACTCAAAGAGTCCGAATGGAGTGGTGATGGCTGTCTTCTGGGTATCTGAAGGTGCTACAGGGATCTGGTGGAAGGCACGCTCCAAGTCGATCTTCGAGAAGATTGTCTTGCCATGAAGTTTGTGGTGGAAGTCCTGGACATGCGGAATAGGGTACCTGTCGGGTTTGGTGACGAGGTTCAGGGCTCTGAAGTCGCCACACGCCCTCCAGTCGCCGGATGATGACTTAAGGACCATGTGAAGAGGCGATGCCCAGGGACTCTTTGAAGGACGAATGATGCCGTCTTGCAGTAGTCTGTTGAATTCCGCCTTGGCTGCATTCAGGAGCTCAGGGCGCAGGTGGCGGGGCCGTGAGAAGACTGGAGGTCCTTTGGTCTCGATGTGGTGGAAAATTCCCGACGTAGGTGGTTGGGGTGGAGAGACTCGGGGTGAGAAAAGTTCCTTGAACTCTTCAAGCAGGGGGTGAGAACTCATTGGACGGCGAAAGACAGGTGATAGTGTCGGTGTCTTTGGCACGTGAACCCTGGATCTTGCGTGCTGTAGGCTCATGGATGAGGCGAAGGTGGCTTGGGTCGACTCCAAGCTTGTGAAAGGTAAGGAAGTCGAAAGCAAGGATGGGTTGAGACACTTCTGCGACTACGAATGACCAGCACAGAGTCTTGGGGAAACCGAGGTCTAAGGCGAGGGTGCATGCACCGTAGGAGGCGATGGGGGTACCATTGGCGGCAAACAGGTCATAAGAGGGTTGCCTTGACGTGTCTTGTCGTGAGGGAGGGATGATACTGACCGATGAACCTGTGTCGACGAGAAACTTCGTGCCGGAGGTGCGATTGGTGACGTGCAGTAGTGAGACGCCTGAAGGGATGGGGGCTGAGGCGTCTACCAACCTCCGTTGTTGCCGTTTCCCGAGTAGGTGCAGTGGGGTCTGGCGCGTTGAACGTGGGGCAAAACACCGGTGATAGCAGAGTATATTCTCGTTGTGCTGGGGGCTGGCGGCGGTTTCCAGCAGGAAAGGGCGTTAGGTTGTGAAGCTGTGCGTGGGTTAGGAACAGGTCTAGAGGCAGACATGGAGGAGCAGAACTGTTCAATGGTGTTCCTCTGCGGCTCAGGTTTGCAGCAGGTCCCTGGCGTCTTGTGAGGTACTGCTCGGCTGAGGGTGTTGACCCGCACACAAGTGAGTTAAATACTGGTGTGGGCGTGGTTGTCGGCTACCAGGCACGCAACGCCACTCGTTAATATTCTGTCTGCGATGTTGCGTAGATTTCAGGTGTGGTTGGGTAATCTCTCACGGACAGGATGGTGCGTGCTTGTGTGGGGAGTAAGTGAAGCTGGCAGGATAGAGTCGGGGAGTCTGTCTGTGTGCCGGGAGTTCAGCCATCTCCTCCCAGAAAGTCCTGGAGTTGAGTTTCAAGGAGATGAAGATAGGTTCTGCAGGAGACTGGGCAGTTCCGTCGTGTTTCGTTTGGCCGTCAATTAATAATTGTTGTTCTGTGGAGGGTTTGAAATAGTCCGTGATACATTCGTGGCGACTTCGTGGGCAAGGAAAACTTGCGTGCTTTTATCATCAGTAGCGTGAGCCGATGAGGATTGCTTCCCTGATCTAACCAGTCCTTGACGTTGTGGTTGAAAGTCGTAGAGATCCTCGTCTATTCTTGCGGAAGTGTATCCTGTCGTGAGAATGTATTGTAAATAGTGGGCACTTTATAGATGCGGGTGGATAATCGTCGTCAATTAGTGGGAATTATTACGTGGTGCGGTGTGTCGTCGTGGAGGGTGGGGGTAGCTGCGTGGTGCTGAGTAAAGCAGTTGGCCTAGGCTGGCAGCAGGCAGGACGATCTTCTTAGCTCAGGGTGGGCAGAAAGGAGTGTGGTGTTCAGGCTCCAGGGTCACCATTTGTAGCGTGCTGTGGTGGCAGGTTGTCAGGGTCTCTTATTTGGCCTCAACGTCGTGCATAAAATATATCCAACACTCAGGATTGAGGTAGAAATAGAAAAATCACAGTGTTTCTCGTATATATATTGTTGCACAACATTTATTAAAGAGATACTAAGTCGGATTGACTTGCTCAGAGTTCCTGTTGGGCGAGGAGCTTTCTGAGAGGTGTGTATAGAGCTGTTGAGAGATGTTGCTTGCTGGTGGCGGTAAGTAGAAAGAGAGGATGAGGCCAGGTGAGGGTCTTACATAACCGTGTGGCGTGGTTGATGGTAGGCCCCAGCTTTGTTCGTCGCTGGTTACTGACCTTGACCCTGAGGGATTGGGAAAATAAATATTATTGGAAATTTGTATACTTTTAGAAAATCTTCTGCTCAAAAAAACATTGGCGTATAATCTTCGAATATGTGTGATATTTTTGATTGTTTAGGTAATAAGTCTTAAGAGAAATATTTTTTGCGTGTCTTCTGTACTTTCTTGGTGAAATGTTCCTTATGATTGACTTTTTGTTGTATATCTGCTGATTTTTCTGATGTATTGCTTTTTACATAAAATTATTCGTGGAAAGTGTGGATCCAAGTAATATTCATCTATCTGAAGTTAATGTACAGTATGTCACGGGAAAAGTTGTTTTAGTCTGTGTCCTATCCATGAGCACAGGGCTAATGAACCTGTGTCCAGGATATCACACGGCCTAGTGCGCCATCCTGGGCCTAAGGTTGTCATGTCTCAGTTTACAGGTTAAGGAGTCTCAGGTGGGAGGCTGACATGACTTTTGCCATAATTACAGTCAGTTACTTTTGCTTGGGTGGTTGTTATGCATCTTAAGCTGAGCTTAAACTCTCCTGCGGTTAATAGGGTTGGTTGCGTGGTGTGGCTTCATTACCCTTTTTGTTTTCTGAATTATTCGAATCATGTTTCCAAGCATATAATGACTTAACTTCAAATGGAACAAATTCTACTTTCAAGAAGTCAGCAAAGTCGGTATGTTAACACTAATCTAACCCTATAACGCTACCTGGAGGGTTGGTTAGGTTAGGTTAAGTTAACCATAACGTTAAGTTAAAACATTTCTCGCCATAGATCAGGCTAGGCTGTTTGTGGGATTAGGTTGAAGATTAACATCATGGTGTTTGGAAACACTAAATTTACAAAATATCCCTTTGGTGGTGGTTAATGTTCAGGTATTTAACATTTTATTACTGTACCTACAGGTGTTGGCTTACCTGCTGGTGACGAGGTACCTGTGTGGGCTAATGAGGCTGGGCTACCACACCTTTGGCCGCCAGCCAACAGAAATTGCTCATCCAGGGGTGTATGTCTGGGTGTATGTCTGAAGCATATGCTCCGGAAATAATCTAGGTGTATGTCTAGGTGTATGTATATATGCAGTGCCTACATAGTGGTATATCAGGTGTATATGTCAGGTGTATGTCTAGGTGTTGTGTCAGGTGTATATCTAGGTGTACATATC
>NW_024754992.1:0-30941 GCF_018991925.1 Homarus americanus | reverse complement strand
GGATAGTTATGCATTTGCATATTTCATATGCAAATGCATATTTTGCGTGATTTCTATGATAAGTGCATATTACCTAGATAACTGCATATAAATGCATATTTTGGTAAAATATTCATCTGGCAGTATCTCTTTGTTGCCACTGAATGAGCACACGTGGTACTGGGAGGTGAGGTGAGGTGTGGTTAGGTGAAGTGAGGTGAGATCACGTCGCTTTAATCTGTCGTTTCCACACCTGGTCATGACTCATTGGACTAGTGAGTTAGTCAGTCAGGAGCAGTGCTGCTGTGTGGAGCTACTCTCTTCTGCTGCTCGTGAAAATGCCGAAAGTACAAAGAAACCAAAATGAAGTGCTGAGATCATATGTAAAGGAATTTGATGCATTTACTACTGATGGAAGTGTACTGTTTTGTAAATATTGTGAAGCACTAGTGACAGCGAGCAAGAAATTTCAAGTCCAACAACACCTTAAAACAAGCAAGCACATCCGACTCGAAGCTGTTAAGTCCAATAGTGCACAAAAGGAGCAACAACTACTTCTTGCATGTTCCAGTAAGTCAGAGCCTGATCGTTCCCAGTTCAACGCAGATTTGTGCAAGGCATTTGTTTCAGCGGATATTCCATTGCATAAACTGAATAACAAGTGCCTAAAGTCATTCCTGGAACAGTATACTGGAAAAAAGGTGCCTGACGAATCAACATTACGTAAGGGGTTTTAACTTTGAGAACTTACGCCACCATGTCATCATCAAATGCAACCACAATCTGTAATGTCTGAAAATATGTCAGTCTATAATGTAAATACATGTTCATATATATTTTTTGAAGCACTTTCACATATATATGTTAAATACATTACGTATATTGCTTAATAAACATTAACATTAGTTTATATTAACTATTTTGTTTCCGTATAACCTGCATTCTTGGCTCTATAAGTGGCATTTTTAGTGCATATAAATGCATATTTCCCATGTTTTAGTGCATATTTCATGGTTGGTTGTTATAATCATGGTCGTGGTTATAATCATGGTCGTGATTGTTATAATAAGTGTCTCTTTCTTCTTTATGTTTTATCTCATTATTCTTACTCTTTTTACCTACATTTAACCGACTAATTTCTACATGTTATCATCCAAATACTTGTTCTCATTTTTGTTTTACTTATCGCTGTCCTTCCTTTGTCTCCTTTTCTAGTCTCCTTCTCTACTAACCTTCTATACCATTCTTATTCTGTCCTTCCATCCCTCCATTCAAACCTCCACCTCTCACTATCCCTCTCTCCCATCTCCTTTCCTCGCCTCTTAAGGATAATAATGCTTCAGTCTCTCTTCTTCTCCTTCTCTTCTCCCTTTCTATCTTCTCCATGCATTCCTGTTATTAACTTTTTCTCTCTTCTCCTTTTTCATATACAGTCAGCCACAGGAATAAGTATACTGTACACACTGTAGCTGTAAGGTCCGAAAATGGTCTGGTAACGTTGAAACTGAGCATCCAGACGCATGATGAAACTCAGCTCCCCCCCCCCACCTGTTATCTCTAACTATTGTCTGTTTCCCCTTCTTTATTCTTCTATTTACTAGTGAAGATGTTAGGATGATAATGAGGGTGATAGTGAAGATGTTAGGATGATAATGAGGGTGATAGTGAAGATGTGTGAGAATGATAGTGAAGATATCTGATGATTATAGTGAAGATATGTAAGAATGATAGTGAAGATGTGTAAGGATTTTAGTGAAGATGTGTGGTAGGATGACAGTGAAGATGTGTGTTAGGATGATAGTGAAGATGTGTTTAAAGATGATATTGAAGATGCAGGATGAGATGATAGAGAAGATGGTTGTTAGGATGATAGTAAAGGTGTGTTTGGATGATAGTGAAGATGTAAGCAGTAGTGGTGTGGACACTTATAATAGGGATGGCCACCACTCTCACCACACCTATAAGCAGTAGTGGTGTGGACACAGTCAAAATAGGGGTGGCCACCACTCTCACCACACCGCTCCCACCTGAGATTCGTCACAGGTGAAAAATACCCCTTCACCAGAACCACAGCTGAGATACATAGAGACCTGAGAATAAAACCTACCAACCAGTAGCTACACACCCTGGCCAGCAGAATCTGGCAAAAGATAGAACGTTCAGAGCAAGAACTCCTTCAAAGATTCCCATCAGACAAGGACAACAACCATACATGGCTCCCAAAAAGTTACTAAATCTCAAAAGGTTCATTACCACCCCCGATTTATACGGCCAGGCAATAGACAACTTCCCTAGACCAGAATCCGCCAGTAGGGTCGGTGGAATATGAAATACTCTAAGGCCCTCAAAACACCCATATGTGTGATAGGGTAGGCTGTCTAGTGCCTGTACCAACGGACAATAACTAACCCATGACACAAACCTAACACACTATTAGCTTAGTTAACCCACAGCAAGGCGGTCAGCCCGCCTCCTCCTATCTCCTCCTAAATTTCTTCAATTTCCCAACTATAACTTCCTTCCTCCACCTCTAATCTTCTTTCACCCTCTCTATCTCTACAAAAAAAGAGAGAGAGAGAGAGGCTGCGAGGGTTCCTGGTGAGGAGGAGAGAGAGACGAGTGTACCTGGTAGGGGGCAGGTCGTTTGTTTCCTCCCTCAGGGGTTCACATTATCTTCTCCGGGAGACTATTTTGTGGGTCCTGGGAGGTGGTGCCGCATATTTTCTCTCGCCGGTGATGCACTTTGAGATTCCCGAGAATTTGTGATGTAAATTTTGAAATCAAGTAAATTTTTCTCTCCTCAAGGACGAGATACGTTAAATTTCTCGGCTCTCGGGAGTCTGCTGTAGATATTTATTCTGGAAATGTGGAGGAATAAGTGAGTATCGAGTACGTTTATATACCATGGTGTATTATATGTATGTTGTAGATAAGTTAGCCGAACTTAGTAGTTTACTGTGATTTTCTCAAGAAGAAAACAGAGGTTATAAGTTATTTCATACTGATAAGAAGAATAGGAATGGGAGCGGGGTGCCAGTCTATGTTAGGGATAATATATAAGTGTGAAATTAATAGGGAAATAAAAACTGAATTGAATACAGAAACAATTTGGATAGAATTAACTGGTGGAAGGAAAAAAAACAATCACAGGAGTAATATATAAACCTCCTAATCTTGATAGGATTGATGGGCAACTTATTTGGGATGAAATACGTTGGGCATCCGGAAAGAGTAAGTCGGTGCTACTATTGCGTGCGGGGGTGCTGGTGGTAGAGTGGTACCGCTCTTGCCTTCGCAAGCTAGATGTCACGGGTTCGATTCTCGGGCCGGTGGAAGATGTTTGGACACACTTCCTAGCCCCCATTAGTCCCTGTTCACCTAGCAGTAAAGTAGGTACCTGTTGTAAGTCGAAAGTTACGAATTCGTATTCAGGGAGTTGTTGGAGCTCCCAATAACTTGATGACACAAACCATTGACTCTTCAGGCTTCTATGCCGTTGACTCTTCAGGCTTCTACGCCCTTAACTCATGAGACATAAAGGCAAGCATGAACTTAGCATGCTTCCCTGTTGGGCACTGTAAACGCTTCTGCGCTTCACCTTACACAAGGATGTAGGGGGGTGCCCAATAAAATAAATAAATATATATATATATATATATATATAGAGTGCTGTCTACAAGATACTTAGGTTAGGTTAGGTTAGGTTAGGTCAAGAAAAAAGTATGATGTGTTAAAGTTAGCCTTGGCAGGTAGCCGTAGAGGTGTGTGTATGTGTGTGTAGGTTTGGCTGATAGACCTGCGCATAGTGCCACCTGTCAGAAGTGAAAACTACATCCCGCCGCTCCCTATTGGATATTGCTTTCAACCCAATGAGATTTGTGAGGAAAAGCGAGAAAAAAGAACTTGTAATTTACTTAGAAAGTTGAAGAATAAATATAATCTATATTGAAATTACATTCAGGAGATGGTTTAGGGTTTTGTGAACAACTAGATGATTCTGAAGTAAGTGAAGTAGAATTCAACAAATATGTCAAAAGAAAAAGGGAAACTGAACTGTAGACTAAGATAAACACAACTGAAGCCTCGAAACCCTGATGGAGAAAATGAGAGAACAGATCAATATATAACAAGTATCCACATAATAAACTTTTGATGTAAACAATGCCCAAATTAACCAACTTTTGCCATGGTAACTGTTCGCGCATTGATAACAAGTATGGTGTTGCATGTGACATAGTAAACGATGACCTGAGATAGTGTGTGTCCAGGGATGACTAACAATCATTTGGCAGTCAAGGCATCACTAGTTCCATATTCACCCTGTCGTGATGATAGGTCGTGGTCAGGGTCTATATCAGATTAAGTTCTGTTGATGGTTGTGTCACTGATGATGCTCAAGTTCTGCTGCAATTTGTTTATGGGAAGCAACAGGTCCACCTCGCCTCACTTTTTTTTTCTCCAGGTAACAGTTTCCCGCCAGGCAAGGTGAACTGCCCGCGTGTTCTCACTTTACATGTAAATAAGAAAAGTTAAGAAATGTTTGATGACTGTTACCACATACTGTATATTTATGTATGTATGTATGTATGTACCTCGCCTAGCAAGCGAGCGGACTCGAGTTCGATCCTCAGGCAGGGTGAAACTATGGGCAAATTTCTTTACGCCATTTGCCTCTGTCCACCCAGCAGTAATTGGGAACTTGGATGTTAATCGATTTGCGGATCGTATTCCGGGATAATGGTTCGCCAGTGCAGTTGGCGAGCTGTCCGGTCTTCTCGGACTATTCCTTGACACTGGGACATGCAACTCGTTAACTTAGGGTGTGGTTGTGGTGTTGGCGACAGCTTCTACACCTTAAACAAATTCACGCCTAGGTGGCCCTTGGGCCGGCCATCCTCGATTTAGAGGGCTTGCATTAATAATTAATTAATTATTAATTATGTACATTAATAATCTTTAAAACCCAACTGACAAAATAAATTTCATTTCAAACGAATTTTCGGGAAAGATCTGCCATTAACACTTTCATAACCTTTAACGGAAAGAAATATGCGCCATAAATGTAAAATTAATTACATTAAATTAAACATTTTTCTTGTTATGTTTCCTAATCTGTTGTGCTGTGTTGTGTTCATAGTGTGTGTGAGTATATGAACAGAGAGTTCACAAGCTTATAAATATTATTTTAATTTGGCTGATTGTGAATTTTTGTGTGTTACTGCTGGGGCTGTTTGTTTACACTGTGGATGTGACTCGGTGTGATAACAAGAGAGAATGAATAAAATTTAGAGATCAAAATAAAATGTGTCACTAATTTCTCCTCTGTTCAGTCCTGCATGACATCGCTGGAGCAACAGTGGTCCAAACACAAAATTGGGCATTTTTAATGATGCATAATTTTTTCTCCTTCTGACTGCCACGCACTCCTGAGTCTATTTACATAATTCATCATTTACATATACTATATATATATGTTATTTGGACAAACTTTAGTCAAACGTCTGCAAACTTTCAGTCTTCCACTCCACCAAGCAACCCGACAGTCGAGGTGTCACTGGCAGCTGTTCCTCGGGGACAAATTAATATTTTAAGGCCAGCAACGACGACTCGGTTTAATTTCACTCATATTCTCTTTAAATTTTAACTTTAATACGATAGCGAGGCAGTCATATCTGGAGTGATATTAAGGCGTGAATCCACTACAATGCCTTTTCTTTCACTACACCTTGACATACGTGAGTCCCTCAAAAATCAACTTTTCTGTTTTTTTTTCTTTTTTTTACGGGAATTAGCCAACCCGGGCACAGGTCAAACGACCCACAACGGAGCCTGGGGGGCGAAAAAATAAGAACGGAAAGAAATTGAAAATATAGAAAAAAAGGTTATTCTGTATTAATCTACACCACGAAGATGCCGGAAAACCAGCTTTTTAAAGTGAGACAGATTGTAAGAGCATGGAAACACAGAAGAAGGCAAAGCATTCCACAGTTTGGCTGTGTGAGGAAAGAAGGAGGTACTATAACGGGTTATTCTCGTGTGACCGATATCCACAGAGAAATGGTGGGCACCGCGGGCAAGACGTGTGTTACGAACCCACGGCCTTACCGGCGGTACACAGGATGCCAAATCCCCTGAACATTGCCCGTTAAAGTACCTGTAAAAGAGAGAGAGTGAAGCAACATTGCGGCGAAGAGAAAGGGGAGAGAGATTGTCGACTAAAGGAGGAGAGTTAATAAGACGAAATGCCTTTGATTCCACCCTATCTAATAGTTGGACAGAAGAAGAGCCACCCCAGATATGAGAACAGTACTTGGAGCAACTGCTCAGGAGTGAAGTAGCTACGGCATCTGAACAGCATTCCCAACTTACAGGAGGCAGCTTTAGCTATACTAAGAATGTGTGATTTCCAGGACATATTTCAGAATTTGGCAGGATGATAGAGTCCTGAAATGTAATTGGTGGAAGATCGTCTAATTTACAGAGTGTAATTGGTAAATACTGAGTTTTATTACTATTGAACTTAACCAAGTTTGTATCTCCCCATTCAGAGATGCTGCAAAGATCCGCATTGATAGAAGTAATTATATCAGTTCTAGAAACAGATCTAGTTTGAGAGTTAGGAGGAAGGGTAAAATGTGAAGAAGAGTGGGGAGTAGAATCATCAGCGTAAGAATGGATAGAATTAGTTGTAGTGTGAAGTAAATTATTGATAAAGAGGAGGAAGAGAGTAGGTGAAAGAAGAGAACCCTGTGGGGCACCACTACTGGTAGAGAAAGAACGAGAGATCGATCCTTCGACAACAACTGCCATGGATCGGTTCTCAAGGAAGCTAGAGATGAGAAAACAAAGTGGGGAGAGAAACCAAAAGAGGGAAGTTTAGACAGCAAAGACTTCTACCATACCCTGTCAAATGCTTTGGAGATGTCGAGGGCTACGACAAAAGTTTCCAACTCTCGCCTGACACAGCTGTACGGTCCCCATCTCACACTGACACAACAAACACATTTTACACAAAATCCCTTTCACTTTGGTGTAGAAAAGTGCTAGTTGTTAAATCACCGAATCATTTGTGTTATTCAGACAACCAAAGTGTTCAACTATTAAATATAGTATATATAATCTATCTATCTATCTATCTATATATATATATATATATATATATATATATATATATATATATATATATATATATATATATATATATATATATATATATATATATATATATATATATATATATCCTTCCACAACATTAAATATAGACACCATTGACGAAAACTTTCATTTTCCAGACATGAAATAGAGAACAGTGGTTGTTTGTTTTAGTTTTTGCTCCCTCCAATTAATAAAAAATGCCAAAAACAACTTACGTCTTTGTCTCATCACGACCATGGCATTTTCACTCGTGTGGTCGCTCGAGAAGGTCAATGTCACTGACCGCCTAAAATCAATGCCATCAGAGACGTTCCCGACGTTCATCAAATTTTCATTCAAAACAAAATACATCGTGCTTTTATAATTGACTTCTACATGTAGTCTTATCGTCTTTCGTTTAAACAAAAAATAGACGTAAAATTACATATATGAAGATGCATGATGGGGTCTTGCATCAGTGAAAGTCAGTCGTCTCTCTCCGGCGGATAAGTAACAGAGTAGGAATTGTGCTCTTGAGTTGCCTGGTCGTTCGTCTGTTCATCCACGCGTTAATATCAATGGGTTCCGATCATTATCTTCACAACTGATGACCCGATTACCATCACACTGAAAATACAGATTTGTTCTGTGGCCGTTCATAGTTCAGTCATTTTTAAGCTGTACTGTACTGGCCTCGAATAAGTGAAGGCCTGAGTCGAGGCTGAGGGCACCGCCAACAACAGATCCATCTAGTTTATCATGGCTGCCACTAAACACTGGTAAGTCCCCCGCCCTGACGTCATATAGTATTTTCTTCCCATTTATTAAAATCCATCAGCGTTTGGTCGAGGTATAGTGTTCACAACTCCCGAACGAACGCGAGGAAGGAAAGTATAGGCTTCTGTCTCCCAGGACGACGGTGGACAGTAGTGTGGATGTGATACTTTAATCTAAGTAGTTTATCTGTCTATCAAGGACCAAATCTCTTGTGATTCCTGACCGGTGACGAGAAGACAGAGAGAGAGGGTGACATAAGAGGGGGGAGGGGGGACTCATTCAGAGAGATTTAGTATGATTCAGGTGGGACTCGGATGTCATTTAAGGGAACTTCCCGTGACTCAAAGGATGGACATGATGACTCAATGTAACTCAATAAAAGAGACTCGATGATTCAGAGAGCTTGTGTGACTCAGTATAAATTAAGGGGACTTATGATAAATTTCAGTTTATGTAATAACGTATATGCACTCATTATAACTAACAGGGACTCATTGTGACCCAAGAAAGAGCTAGGTGATTGGCGGGAGGAGGCTATATGACTCAGGAGGGACTCGATGTGGCTTAAGAGGATTCATTGTGACTCTAAAGTATTCGGTCACTCTGTAAGGACTTAACTCTCAGGGACTCGCTATAATTTGAAGGGACCTTATGACTTAGAGACCTAGTGAGAGTCGGGGTGACTATGGTCCAAGAATAACGAGTATATAAAATTAAACGCGGGATAACGGATGATCAAACACCCCAGCTTATTTCTCATGATGATTAAATACCTTAACTTAACGCTAACGTAACCTAACAACCAAACCCATTTAGCCTAACCTAACCTAACCAAACCATCTAACCTAAGTTGACCTAACCTAATATAACCTAACGTAACCCAGCAAGTAAATACACACGATGATACTGGAGCAGTAATTTATTTTAACCTAACAATAAGGTATGCCTGTGTATATCAACAATGTATATGGCCAAAAGTCCTGTATTCCTGTTGGCTCGGCAGCTCGAGCCAACCTTTGACGTCACAACCGATCACAGATTTTTGCAGTCACGTGACTTTTTAGCAATTTTAACCCTTATTATTATTATTATTCCTATATTTTCGCCCCCCAGGCCCTGATGTGGGTCATTGACATGTGCTCTTGTAGGCTAATCCCATAAAAAAGACTTATCATCACCGAGGCTCACTCACACAATTCCTAGTTTGTAGTGACGTCAAAACTCTCAAAATACTATGAGCGGTCCACCATCTTGTAGGTATAGACACGTTGCATTATGGGACTATGTGGCGTCATATGAAAACTAAGAAAAAGCTGGCCTCGTGGCCACAACGCTACAATAGAGGTGTGCGGCCTCAACGCTACGAGAAAGATGTGCAGCCGCTCCGCTACTAGAGAGGTGTGCAGCCTCAACACTACGAGAGAGGTGTGCGGCCGCTCCGCTACTAGAGAGGTGTGCGGCCTCAACGCTAGGAGAGAGGTGTGCGGCCGTTCCGCTACGAGAGGGGTGTGCGGCCTCAACGCTACGAGAGAGGTGTGTGGCCGCTATGCTACGAGAGAGGAGTGCGGCCACTCTGCTACGAGAGAGGTGTGCGGCCGCAATGCACCGAGAGAGGTGTGCGGCCTCAACTCTACGAGAGAGGTGTGCGGCCTCAACGCTATGAGAGAGGTGTGAGGCCGCTCCGCTACTAGAGAGGTGTGCAGCCTCAACACTACTAGAGAGGTGTGCAAGAGGCCACAACGCTACAAGAGAGGTGTGCGGCCGCTCCGCTACGAGAGAGGTGTGCGGCCGCAATGCTACAAGAGAGGTGTGCGGCCGCTCCGCTACGAGAGAGGTGTGCGACCGCTCCGCTACGAGAGAGGTGTGCGGCCGCTCCGCTACGAGAGAGGTGTGCGGCCGCTCCGCTACGAGAGAGGTGTGCGGCCACTCCGCTACGAGAGAGGTGTGCGACCACTTCACTACGAGAGAGGTGTGCGGCCGCTCCACTTCGAGAGAGATGTGCGGCCGCAACGCTACAAGAGAGGTGTGCGGCCGCTCCGCTACGAGAGAGGTGTGCGGCCGCAACGCTACAAGAGAGGTGTTCGACCGCTCCGCTACTAGAGAGGTGTGAGGTTTCAACGCTACTAGAGAGGTGTGCGGCCGCTCCGCTACTAGAGAGGTGTGCGGCCGCTCCGCTACGAGAGAGGTGTGCGGCCGCAACGCTACAAGAGAGGTGTGCGGCCGCTCCGCTACGAGAGAGGTGTGCGGCCGCTCCGCTACGAGAGAGGTGTGCGGCCACTCCGCTACGAGAGAGGTTTGCGGCCGCAACGCTACGAGAGAGGTGTGCGACCGCTTCACTACGAGAGAGGTGTGCGGCCGTTCCACTACGAGAGAGGTGTGCGGCCGCAACGCTACAAGAGAGGTGTGCGGCCGCTCCGCTACGAGAGAGGTGTGCGGCCGCAACGCTACAAGAGAGGTGTGCGGCCGCTCAGCTACGAGAGAGGTGTGCGGCTGCAACGCTACGAGAGAGGTGTTCAACCGCTCCGCTACGAGAGAGGTGTGCGGCCGCAACGCTACAAGAGAGGTGTGCGGCCGCTCCGCTACGAGAGAGGTGTGCGGCCGCAACGCTACAAGAGAGGTGTGCGGCCGCTCCGCTACGAGAGAGGTGTTCAACCGCTCCGCTACGAGAGAGGTGTGCGGCCGCTCCGCTACAAGAGAGGTGTGCGGCTGCAACGCTACGAGAGAGGTGTTCAACCGCTCCGCTACGAGAGAGGTGTGCGGCCGCAACGCTACAAGAGAGGTGTGCGGCTGCAACGCTACGAGAGAGGTGTTCAACCGCTCCGCTACGAGAGAGGTGTGCGGCCGCAATGCTACAAGAGAGGTGTGCGGCCGCTCCGCTACGCGAGAGGTGTGCGCTACAACGCTACGAGAGGCGTTTCGGCCACACACCTCTCTCGTAACACAAAAAGTGTATTGTAACAATAAAAATACTCAAATCGTATTTGTATTATACAATATCATAAACGTGGCGTGTGGTCCCGGGCCCCATAAAGTACAACAGATACCACAGACTGTGTTATCTGTTGTACTTTATGGGGCGTCATTATATTAATACTGACCCAGTCTTACAGCACCCCCACTGAGGTCAATTCAAAATTTCACCATTCACACTGTAAATATAATTAATGAAGGTTGGAACTTCTCAATTTAGTAAAAACTGTAGTGATAACAGTTTAAGTGTAGTGATGATGGGTAGTGTTAAGTATAATGATGATGGGTGGTGTTAAGTATAGTGATGATGGATGGTGTTAAGTGTAGTGATGATGGATGGTGTTAAGTATAGTGATGATTGATGGTGTTAAGTATAGTGATGATAGATGGTGTTATAGGTAGTGATGATGGATGGTGTTATGTATTGTGATGATTGATGGTATTACATGTAGTGATGATGGTATGTATATGTGCACACAGGGCGGTGTAATGCATCTAGTGTGGTAGCATTATGTTAGGTTTTATATCTAGAAGTGTAAGTAATAAGAGTGCAGAGGTCTTATTGCAACTATATCTTGCGTTAGTCAGGCCGCACCTCGATTATGCGGTTCAGTTCTGGTGCCCTTATTATAGAATGGATATCAATTCACTAGAGATGGTGCAGCGAAGAATGAGGAAAATGATTCCGGGACTTAAAAACCTTCCATATCAAGATAGGTTAAAGAAACTAAACTTGCATTCCCTAGAAAGATGAAGAGTGAGGGGAGATATGATAGAAGTGGGTGAAAGGAATCAATAAAGGAGATATAGATAAAGTTCTTATAATATCCGAGCAGGATAGGACTCGTAGCAACGGATTTAAGTTGGATAAGTTTAGGTTTAGGAGGGAGATAGGAAGGAACTGGTTCACAAATAGGGTGGTGGACGAGTGGAACAAGCTTAGCAACTTTGTAGTAAGTGCTGGAACGCTGGAGAGTTTTAAAGGGAGGCTGGATAGATTCATGGATGATAGAGAGTGGTAGTGACTCTCGACAGGAGCTGTCATGCACAGACCAACCGACCTATTGCGGACTCCTTATTTTCTTATGTTCTTTAAAAGGAAAATATAAATGTTAAGTTTCTTCCCGGAACCTCGGCCCCTGCCTGCCGCTGACAGGTGTTTCTTGGGCTCTTCTCAGTATCTCTCCTCCACCGTTTTCACAGAGAAAAATATTTGCAGAGTTTTCATTTAATCATTTAAAAGTTTCTCTCACACACTCGTGAACATCCACAACAGATTTCTAGTTTATTTAATGACAGTATTACTTCCTGGTCTAGCTAAAAAACATCATCCACACTATCACAGGTAACTAAGACAAACCAATTCAACTGTTGCGTGGAGAAGTTATCCTATTTTGTTTAATGTAAATGGCTGTAATAATGGTGGGTGATGGTTATCAGTAGGTGGCCGCCATAGTGGTAGTCTGGTGGTGTTAGTAGTGTGTTTATTGTGAATTATAATATAGCCTTAAACATTTTAAGAACAGTTTTGGGAATAAAAGAAATAAAATACAGTTTGGTTGATTTTACCTCATTGGTTTAGGTGGTTTTGACTTACTGTTTTTCGGTGGTTTTGACTCACTGTTTTGGGTGATTTTGACTCACTGTTTTGGGTGGTTTTGACTAACTGTTTAGGTGGTTCTGACTCTTTGTTTTGGGTGGTTTTGACTCTCTGTTTTGGGTGATTTTGACTCACTGTTTTGGGTGGTTTTGACTCACTGTTTAGGTGGTTTTGGTTTTGACTCTCTGTTTTGGGTGGTTTTGACTCTCTGTTTTGGGTGGTTTTGACTACTTTTAGGTGGTTTTGGCTCATTGTTTTGGGTGGTTTTGACTCTCTGTTTTGGGTGGTTTTGACTCACTGTTTTGGGTGGTTTTAACTCATTGTTTTGGGTGGTTTTGAATCTGTTTTGGGTGGTTTTGAATCACTGTTTTAGGTGGTTTTGACTCACTGTTTTGGGTGGTTTTGCCTCACTGTTTTGGGTGGTTTTGCATTACTGATTTGGGTGGTTTTGATTCACAGTTTTGGGTGGTTTTGACTCATTGTTTTGGGTAATTTTGACTCTCTGTTTTGGGTGATTTTGACTCACTGTTTTGGGTGGTTTTGACTCAATGTTTAGGTGGTTTTGACTCTGTTTTGGGTGGTTTTGACTTACTGTTTTAAGGTGGTTTGACTCGCTGTTTTGGGTGGTTTTGACTCACTGTTTTGGGTGGTATTGACTCTCTGTTTTGGGTGGTTTGACTTACTGTTTTTTGGTTTTGTTTAGAATTCTTGTTTTGGGTTTTGCTCACTGTTTTGGGTGGTTTTGACTTACTGTTTTAAGGTTTGGGTGGTTTTGACTCACTGTTTTGGTTTTGACTCACTGTTTTTCGGTGGTTTTGACTCACTGTTTTGGGTGGTTTTGACTCACTGTTTAGGTGGTTTTGACTCACTGTTTAGGTGGTTTTGACTCATTGTTTTGGGTGGTTTTGACTCACTGTTTTGGGTGGTTTTGACTCACTGTTTTGGGTGATTTTGACTCACTGTTTTAGGTGGTTTTGACTCATTGTTTTGGGTGGTTTTGACTCACTGTTTTGGGTGGTTTTGACTCACTGTTTTGGGTGGTTTTGACTCACTGTTTTGGTGGTTTTGACTCATTGTTTTGGGTGGTTTTTTGACTCACTGTTTTGGGTGGTTCTGGACTGACTCACTGTTTTGGGTGGTTTTGACTCACTGTTTTGGGTGGTTTTGACTTTCTGTTTTGGGTGGTTTTGACTTACTGTTTTGGGATGTTTTGACTCACTGTTTTGGGTCGTTTTGCCTCACTGTTTTGGGTGGTTTTGACTCACTGTTTTGGGTCGTTTTGACTTACTGTTTTAACGTGGTTTTGACATTCTGTTTTGGGTGGGTGAGTGGTTTTGACTCTGTTTTGGGTGGTTTTGACTCACTGTTTTGGGTGGTTTTGAATCACTGTTTTAGGTGGTTTTGACTTTCTGTTTGTAGGTGGTTTTGAGTTTCTGTTTTGGGTGGTTGAGTGGTTTTGACTCATTGTTTTGGAAGGTTTTGACTCTGTTTTGGGTGGTTTTGACTCACTGTTTTGGGTGGTATTGACATACTGTTTTGGGTGGTTGAGTTGTTTTGACTCATTGTTTTGGGTGGTTTTGAATCTCTGTTTTGGGTGGTTTTGACTCACTGTTTTGGGTGGTTTTGATTCCCTGTAATGGTTGGTTTTGACTCACTTTCTTGGGTGGTTTTGACTCATTGTTTTTGATGGTTTGACTCACTGTTTTGGGTGGTTTTGACTCACTATTTTGGGTGCTTTTGACTCACTGTTTTGAGTGGTTTTGACTCACCTTCTTGGGTGGTTTTGACTCATTGTTTTGGATGGTTTTGACTCACATTTTTGGGGTGTTTTGACTCACTGTTTTGAGTGGCTTTGACTCACTTTCTTCGCAGGTTTTGACTCATTGTTTTGGGTGGTTTTGACTCACTGTCTTTGGTGGTTTTGACTCTGTGTTTTGGGTGGAAAGTCATGCATGTTGTGGCCGTGCTGGGAGGGTCCGGTAAATAAAAAAAATATATGAAAGAAGGGCGATATTATGCAACATTTCAGCGTCGACGGTCACAGAAAACCTGCCCCAGAACTACTCATCCTCCACCAGTTTGTCTGCTGACGATGCTGTAAAACCTCACCGCCAGCCAGCTTCATTGGCCGTATTAAGCTACCAATACAAAAAAGTAGCAATATCATCAGCCTCAATACTGCTATTTCATTGGTAGTGAAAATTCCAATTATCCAATCAACGTTCAGAAAACACAGTGATAAGGATGTAGTGGCCGCCACAGCCAATGAAAACTAAACAGATACATATAGGTTCCGGGCAGTGGCATTGTGACCAGGTGATGTCTCTATGTGTATTTAACCAAACATTTTAAATTTAACTCTCTTACTACCATAAAGTAAATCATTTTTGTATTCGAGAATGATCCTGTATATTGTGTTAAGTTTAGAAAAAATTATTATTGTCTAAAATCTATAAGTGTTATGGTTCAGAAATGTTAGCTTTAGATATGGGTACAGATACAAAAAATTACATGGGCTTTTATCTAAATACATCAACTATTAGCGTCAGTCCCTAGCGTCATTCCCCAAATAATTACATATTTTTGTAGATTAAATGAGAAATTTATGCGTCTACATAATGTTAGTGATACACAATTAAAAAACATACATTTAGGACATAATGTGTTAATGTGGTGTGTAGCTCAAAGATACACAGGCCAGGTAGGTCTTACAGTTGATTACAGTGAAACAGATTTATTGTGAATATATTAGTACTCCTCACTCAGGTGTTCCTCACGTCACTGAGACAAACTAACCTAACCTAACCTAGCCTAACCTAACATAAGTTAACCTAACATAACCTGAGCTAGCATAACCATCTACATTTTATCTATTTTAGTTAAAGTATCAATGTTTTAGTGAAATTATAATGTTAACAAGATCATAATTCTAAAATTATATATAAGCAATATACAGTAATTATATCTTATTATGTCCAGAGGTTACTTATTCAACCGTGAAAGACTTAACTCTCTCTCTCTCTCTCTCTCTCTCTCTCTCTCTCTCTCTCTCTCATCGGTAAGTAAAAATAAATAAATAATAAAATCACGAGAACAACTAACAATGCACCGCTCACAGTTAATGGAACGTGTTTTAAGAACGTCAAACATTTATCAACTTATCCAAGGAGGAAACAGCCAACTATGGTGTCTTTAAGGCTCAACTTACTGAAACAAGATGACCAATTGGATGTCTAACGCTGTCTAATGGTTCTTTATGTCTTAATACTTTTAATGAGGTGTTTTCTTACTAACGACTAAATGGACATAAACAATGTTAGAAAAATGCAAAACTCTGAGGTCGGGACACATGCTGACGTCTGGAGGGAGAACAACAACACAGCGACACTATACACACTGATGTATCTACAACTATTATGACACTATACACACTGATGTATCTACCACTATTATGACACTATACACACTGATGTATCTACAACTATTATGACACTATACACACTGATGTATCTACAACTATTATGACACTATACACACTGATGTATCTACAACTATTATGACACTATACACACTGATGTATCTACAACTATTATGACACTATACACACTGATGTATCTACAACTATTATGACACTATACACACTGATGTATCTACATCTATTATGACACTATACACACTGATGTATCTACATCTATTATGACACTATACACTCTGATGTTTCTACAACTATTATGACACTATACACTGATGTATCTACATCTATTATGACACTTTACACACTGATGTATCTACCACTATTATGACACTATACACACTGATGTATCTACAACTATTATGACACTATACACACTGATGTATCTACCACTATTATGACACTATACACACATGATGATGTATCTATTATGACACTATACTATTATGACACTATACACATACACTGATGTATTTACACTACAACTATTATGACACTGTACACTATGTACTACAACTATTATGACACTGTACACACTGATGTATCTACAACTATTATGACACTATACACTGTTATATCTACAACTATTATGAACCTACACACTGATGTATCTACAACTATTATGACACTATACACTTATATCCAACTATTATGACACTATACACACTGATGTATCTACAACTATTATGACACTATACACACTGATGTATCTACAACTATTATGACACTCTACACACTGATGTATCTACAACTATTATGACACTATACACACTGATGTATCTACAACTATTATGACACTATACACACTGATGTATCTACAACTATTATGACACTATACACACTGATGTATCTACATCTATTATGACACTATACACACTGATGTATCTACACTATTATGACACTATACACACTGATGTTTCTACAACTATTATGACACTATACACTGATGTATCTACCTATGACACTATACACACTGATGTATCTACCACTATTATGACACTATACACACTGATGTATCTACAACTATTATGACACTATACACACTGATGTATCTACCACTATTATGACACTATACACTGATGTATCTACAACTATTATGACACTATACACACTGATGTATTTACAACTATTATGACACAATACACACTGATGTTTCTACAACTATTATGACACTATACACACTGATGTATCTACAACTATATGACACTATACACTCTGATGTATCTACAACTATTATGACACTATATACACTGATGTATCTACAACTATTATGACACTATACACACTGATGTATCTACAACTATTATGACACTATACACACTGATTTATCTACAACTATTATGACACTATACACACTGATGTATCTACATCTATTATGACACTATACACACTGATGTATCTACCACTATTATGACACTATACACACTGATGTATCTACATCTATTATGACACTATACACTCTGATGTATCTACAACTATTATGACACTATACACTCTGATGTATCTGCAACTATTATGACACTATACACTCTGATGTATCTACAACTATTATGACACTATATACACTGATGTATCTACAACTATTATGACACTATACACACTGACGTATCTACCACTATTATGACACTATACACTGATGTATCTACAACTATTATGACACTATATACACTGACGTATCTACCACTATTATGACACTATACACTCTGATGTATCTGCAACTATTATGACACTATTCACACTGATGTATCTACAACTATTATGACACTATACACACTGATGTATATACAACTATATGACACTATACACTCTGATGTATCTACAACTATTATGACACTATACACACTGATGTATCTACAACTATTATGACACTATACACTCTGATGTATCTACAACTATTATGACACTATATACACTGATGTATCTACAACTATTATGACACTATACACTCTGATGTATCTACAACTATATGACACTATACACTCTGATGTATCTACAACTATTATGACACTATACACACTGATGTATCTACAACTATTATGACACTATACACACAGATGTATCTACATCTATTATGACACTATACACACTGATGTATCTACCACTATTATGACACTATATACACTGATGTATCTACAACTATTATGACACTATACACACTGACGTATCTACCACTATTATGACACTATATACACTGATGTATCTACAACTATTATGACACTATACACACACTGATGTATCTACAACTATATGACACTATACACTCTGATGTATCTACAACTATTATGACACTATACACTCTGATGTATCTGCAACTATTATGACACTATACACTCTGATGTATCTACAACTATTATGACACTATATACACTGATGTATCTACAACTATTATGACACTATACACACTGACGTATCTACCACTATTATGACACTATACACACTGATGTATCTGCAACTATTATGACACTATACACTCTGATGTATCTGCAACTATTATGACACTATACACTCTGATGTATCTACAACTATTATGACACTATATACACTGATGTATCTACAACTATTATGACACTATACACTCTGATGTATCTACAACTATTATGACACTATACACTCTGATGTATCTACCACTATTATGACACTATACACACTGATGTATCTACAACTATATGACACTATACACACTGATGTATCTACAACTATATGACACTATACACTCTGATGTATCTACAACTATTATGACACTATACACTCTGATGTATCTGCAACTATTATGACACTATACACACTGATGTATCTACAACTATTATGACACTATACACTCTGATGTATCTACAACTATTATGACACTATACACACTGATGTATCTACAACTATTATGACACTGTACACTGATGTATCTACAACTATTATGACACTATACACACTGATGTATCTACAACTATTATGACACTATACACACTGATGTATCTACAACTATTGTGACACTATACACTCTGATGTATCTACAACTATTATGACACTATACACACTGATGTATCTACAACTATTATGACACTATACACACTGACGTATCTACCACTATTATGACACTATACACACTGATGTATCTACAACTATTATGACACTATACACTGATGTATCTACAACTATTATGACACTATACACACTGATGTATCTACAACTATTATGACACTATACACACTGATGTATCTACAACTATTATGACACTATACACTGATGTATCTACAACTATTATGACACTATACACTGATGTATCTACAACTATTATGACACTATATACACTGATGTATCTACAACTATTATGACACCATACACTGATGCATCTACAACTATTATGACACTATACACACTGATGTATCTACAACCATTATGACACTATACACACTGATGTATCTACAACTATTATGACACTATACACTGATGTATCTACAACTATTATGACACTATACACTGATGTATCTACAACTATTATGACACTATACACACTGATGTATCTACAACTATTATGACACTATACACACTGATGTATCTACAACTATTATGACACCATACACTGATGCATCTACAACTATTATGACACTATACACACTGATGTTTCTCCAATTATTATGACACTATACGCACTGATGTATCTACAACCATTATGACACTATACACACGGAATTATCTACAACCATTATGACACTATACAGACTGATGTATCTACAACTATTATACTTCATACTCCACGTTTATTCCAACAGTTTACAGTGGAACTCACAACTGCGTATGATAATTGTTCTATTTGTTTCATAGTTTTCTCAATTATCATATTTTCTATCGTTAACAAATATGTCACAATATTACCTGTTGAGTTTAGGTATATGAAATAATCGTATAGTTTCAAAGGTATACAACAGGTATTTGTTTCCCGTCAGTATTTGTTTACAGACATTACCACATATAACTGATACAAGGCAGCCATTATACACCCATAAAAACTTGCACTCAGGCAGACTGTTTGATGTGTCGCTCCCAAACACTGAAATACTTCCTGTGTTATGGTTAAGACTGTGGTCACGCCGCCTGAAAATGGACAATTATGACCATGTTAACTGTAACTGAAAGTGTATTCCTCTGTAAAGGTAAATAATAACTATATCAACAAAAGGAGTCTAAATACAAATTTAAATACATTATAAAGCCAACTACCCAGAGAGCCTTTCTTTAAGGTTAAATGATGAACTAATTCGATAGATGAACGGACGCAAATATTACTTCATCTAAGTGGTTTAATACCTGTTACGATTTTCGTTTTTACTTAGGACCATCAGGTTTAAGTATTCTTAGGGAGTTTATGTTGCATCAGTCTTTTGTTTTCTCAAAAGCAAACAAATAATCACTTTAAACAGTTCATCGTCAACGGCGTAAAGGTGTTGAGGCAAAAATCTGGAAGAGTTAGTGACAAAAGTTTGATATGAAGTCAGTAATTTTGTTAGTGTCAAAATGTTCGGCTAACACTCCCTCCTCCGCTCCCATTGATGACTGGCCTAACTACTAACACATTAACACCCTTGTACCACACTCTCCTCCTACACGTGTGCTGCACAAATTGTTCATCCGCCCGTGTCCGTCATTGTGCGGATTTAATACACGGGGTGGACGTCCGTGTTTCACATAACGTGCATAATTTACTGTGACTGATTCATACAGCATCAGACAGACAGCACCAACCATGTAATTAATATGTTACCTATGAATTGTATTCTACTCCAAATTTGCAAGGTGGCGGAATGGTTATCGAACTGAACAGGCAGTCCAGTCGTCTTTAGTTTGAATTTCCATTTAGGGGGTGAAACATTGTTCATTTCCAGTGTGAGAAGTGTAGCACGATCCTCACCGACTTGTACACACCACAGAGGTTCACAAATATCTAGACAGAGGTAAAGATGCTTACTGCACATACTGTCTCTTTATCAGCCAGCAAATATGGTACCAGACCCGTAAGACATACACCCTAGGTTAACGCTTATGAACTGTGGGGAGCTACACTACACCTTTTCAGATATACGTAGCGACAGTGTTATATACCTATATAACATATTTAATAAATGAATGACAGAACACATATCGAATGACATTCTAAAATAACTGTTCGTTCATGCTAACAGAAATGATTGACATAAGTTATGAAATTGACAGACGTGAACAATAAACCGACAGTCTGCATATAGTTTGAGAATGTAACAATTGGAGAATGAAATACCAACATAAGATTTTGACAAACAGATAATAAATTGACAAACAACATAACAACTATCATACCCCTTGGTGCATATTATACAGGGGACGGTCATTTTACACGGAGGGGTTGACCACCCAAAACCATGAAACATCGATCGAAACAGTGGTATTTACAGGAGATTCAGTGAAACAATGAATACGAGGTGACTTGGTGTACTATCTGTAGATCGGTATAAGTCCCGAGACACCCACTCGAGGAGTACAGTACATAGTTAATCTGGCACACTTCGGAAGCACCCTGCTATGCCTCGCAGACGATATCGCCGGGTGTCAGACGAAGATCGTAATGAATAATTACTCGATATGAAGCTGGAGAGGATTTTGTGGACACTGCTGACGAGCTACGAATTCCAAGAACCACAGCATATGAAATAATTCGCAAGTTTGTGGAGACAGGAGAAAGACGGGAACTACATGGAGGAGGAGGACGACCACCTGTGCTGGATGACGAGGCGAAGGACTTTTTGGTGATGCTTTTTGAGGCTACACCAAAGATCGCCATTACAGAGCTTAACCATACACTTCGGCAAACATTTCCAGGCAAGCCACATGTATGCAACATGACTGTTTCTAGGGCTTTGGATGGCGCGCTTATAACCCTGAAACAGGTACACAATGTACCGGCTAACCGCAATTCAGAGGACGTGAAAGCCGCTCGTGTAGCGTTTGCTCAGTATGAGGATGGCATTCATCAACATCGTGTGTACGTAGATGAAACAGGCTACAACCTGTATACGTGTAGGACCTACGGCCGGGCTCCACGGGGACAACGCGTCAACAGGATCGTTGCAGGACAGCGTGGCAGTAACGTCACATTGATAGCAGCTATCTCCAATCTGGCAGGCCTATTATTTTATGAAATTCATGTAACATCTGTGACCAAGGAAGTATTCAAAAACTTCATGACCTCACTGGATTCTGTGCTAGATCCTGAGGCTGTTGTGACTATAATGGATAATGCACCTTGTCATGCAGGAGTTCAACAGGAATTTGAATATCGTGTCATCTAGAAGCTTCCTCCACACTCACCTTTCCTAAATCCTATTGAGAATTGCTTCTCAGTACTGAAAGCCACTGTGAAACGACAACTGAACATCATAGCTGATCGTTGAGATGCACGTGCTGCACGTCGACATGGGGTCACCTTAGGGATGTATCGAGAGAGACTTCTCCAACAGGTACTGAGGACAACAGTCCCCAGTATTGATGCTACCTTTTGTTCAGCAAACTACCAGCACTCTCGGACATACTTACGGAGGTGTACACCTTTTCACATATCCGTTGAGACATTGTTACATAACTATTTGACAAATTTCAAAACCGAATGACAGAATACATATCGAATGACAATCTAAAATAACTGTTGGTGGTATGACATTCTCCAATTGTTACATTCTCAAACTATATGTAGACTATCGGTTTACTGTATTGTTCACATCTGTCAATTTCATAACTTATGTCAATCACTTCCGTTAGCATGAACGAACATATATTTTAGATTGCCATTCGATATGCATTCTGTCATTCGGTTATGAAATTTGTCAAATAGTTATGTAACAATGTCTCAACGGATATGTGAAAAGGTGTATTGCACGAGAGGACATCTGGGACTGAAATCATCATTGCTTCTGACCCGTCTGTAGCTTTGTAATGTAAAATGATCTGGGTTTTGATGAATTAATTAAATGTTGAGTTTCTGTATATATCGTTTATAAACATGCACTACTGTATATGCCATTCAAAGCTTATGTTAATTGTCAAATATGTGTGTAAAACTATCCAATCTTTTATAATCATTGTCAATATCCTTAGTGCTTCGTCAATAACTTTGTGAGTATATCATCTGGCAAACTATTTTGTTACTTGTCAATTCATTACAAGGGAATGTCAAAGGATGAGATATAACGTCAAAGCCATAGGTGAACTGTCCTTTATTTGGTTGAACTGTTTGAACTGTTATGTGACAAGGTGTATGTCTAACGCTCAGGTATTTTCATTTGTCCTCCATAAATAATGTACTGAGAAATAATTTGCATTTACACTGTTATAAGAAGTCAACAGGTAAGATACTCGTAGACATTATCCTCACCAGAAACTTTTCGTCCACTACAAAACTGTTAATGTTCCCTTCATCTTGTACTAAATAATGATACAAAGTTAACCGTAATAAATCGTGACAACTTAAGTGTAGAGGAGCAACATAACACAGACAGCAACTCTTACACTTGTTCTTCCTCACATAACCCAGTGAGATGTTGCCCTCCCGCCCTCGTGTAACAAGAGATGTATGGTGTTGTGCCTGACCCACAGTGCTCACACACACACACACACACACACACACACACACACACATGTAGACCTGTGAACTGTAAGGCCTGTGAGGAGTGGGACTTGCCAGAAGCCCGTCCCGCTCAAAAGTAATTTGCTTGTAATTAATTAGAGTCCCGTTGTGATCAGCACGATGTTGGAGACTATAGATAATTGATGTCTACCTTGGTTTCATGTCTTAAATAAAAGATGATTTTAGAAACCCAATCTACAGCTGTACACAAATAGGCTGGCCCGTGATCTAGTACTGAGGAGGTCCCAGTGTTAGTCGCTCTAGAACTGAGGTAGTCTCAGTGTTTGCGAGCTAGTACTGAAGTGTTTCCAGTGATAAATGTGTACTGTATAGGGTCCAGTTCAAGACTAACTAAGGGCCCAGCGTTTGCCACGCCCGGAGAGAGTAATTCCTACACTCGCCACTAGAGTGATCCATGAGTCAAGCTTCTAGAAGGTTCTCGAAGTGGAAGTAGTCACCTCCGTGGAATCCGTGGTGTTGACAAAATGTTTTATAAATAACCGGCTGGAACTGATCTCGTTGACCCATGAATCATTCTTAACTGGCGGAGTCATTCTCTATATTAATTAGCTAATTAGATATAATACCTGAGGCATTGTAAATGTATGCAATTACCAAATACGAGCAATCAAGTCCGTGTTCAAAGAATTACCCACTACTCAGTAGGAGGGTTGCATCATAGTGCGACACTCAGCTTAGTCATAACACCTGTACGACTGAAGCCGGGTGTTATGTCTTACACCAAGCGATATAACCTAAGACCAACCTCTACCCTCTACAGATCATTGAATAATGAATCTACATAATTATACATCCATGGTTGTAAGTTATTAATTACTTACTCTAAATTATTCTGGTTACACACACACACACACACTCTCTCATCCACCCTCCCACACTCTCATCCACCCTCCCACACTCTCACCCACCCCTCCCACCCACACACTCTCACCTTCTCACACACACACAAACACAAACACACACACACATACATACACACGCATATACATAACAGTATTTACAAATAGGATTCATTATTATTTCTAAATGTTCTTGAGACATCATAATACATGTACTAAGCCTCGCAACGCCGCGGGTCAGTTTGTTCCAATGAGTGACAATTTTTTTCCAGTAATTGATTTACAGAAGACGAGCTGCCGTGCCCTGCCGTGCCCGACCCACTATACATTCTCGGTGTGTTATTGATGTCATCTTCAATACCCTGACTTACTCTACGGCTCACGCTACCAGGTGAAATTGTCCATGTTTGTATTGCAGTCATATGTAGTAATAGCTGTACGATGTATTGGTTAAATATTATGAGGAAGAATATCAGTGTTTACTTATTAATTGTTTTACCTATATTTTTTAGTTATTATTAATATTATAACTACAACTTATTACTATTATGATCGTTATTATCATTGTTTTTGTTATTATCGCTATTTCTATCATAAGTTGCAATAGTATTGTAATTTCTTCTCTAATATCACTGGTTGACTGAGGTCATGAGGGACTCTTATGACCTCTGATTACACCCAGATTAATCGGAGGATAATGAGTCAATGTCAGACTTAATAAAAGGACACGTTCACCGTCTTGAGAAGAGAGAACTTTATGGTAAGATCATCAAACATGAATTACAGTCCATCTGTATTGACTCTGTAGTGGTGTACACGGCTAACTACGGTTGTGAAAGTCAGTATATTTTACATTATCAAGTTATCACACACCTATAATAGAATATTGTCCATGACATGTGAGGTGAAGGCAGGAAAGTAACTAATAAGAAGAGGGATAAACTCACCAGGTAGTAGGTAATAGGCAGCTACCAAACAGGGAGGTACTACCGCCTGAGAAGATATTGAAAGCATAATGTATTGTTTAATGGCAGACCCTGCTGCCATACGGCATCACAAAAATTGTGACCTACTCTCAGGTTGCTGACCTGAGATTCTGCCTCACTTACATACAATTGCAGGGTTTCAATTGTTTCTCTTACTTTGACAACACAACTTACATATATCGTTTCTCACTATTGATCTTTTTATGGTCCTTCATTATTAATATTATTATTATTATTATTATTATTATTACTATATTTTCGCCCACGGCCCTTATGTGGGTCATAAACCTGTACCCTGGTGGGCTAGTCCTGTAAAAAAAAAATAAAAAAAAAGTCCTTGCTGAAATGAATATGTTGATAGCGTCCATAATAATACAGAATAAGAATCACTGTAAATGTAGCGTTAAGTTGTCACATGTCTGGACTCTTGACTATGCAGTACACGGCAGACAAAAGGCAAATTAAAACAGTAACTGAGAGCAGACACAAACTGGCTGATGGCAGGTCGTATCAGTTATGGAGGGAACATTAACTCCAGGGATCAAGTCCAGGATTCACTGCCCTTAAACGCCAATGGTGGTGTGGGTGGGCGGATATTGGTGCCATGTCGGGTAATACTTCTCTGACACACTACACTGAGCCAGAATCATGAACCACGTCATAGATGATATTACGGCTTTAAACATGAGTGCATATGGATGTTTGCCATACAAATATAAAGAAATTAAAACATTTATAACAGTAATACATCTGGACGTGATGAATCGTCTGGAGCTGACAAATTATACTTCAGTCAGTCAGTCATTTATCCTGAACATAATTTGTTCATAATTAAAGTGAATTTCTTAATGGGTGTATTATCATGACTGCCAGTTTTCCAGATTTATTTATTAAAGCTAACTCAGGAAGCATTTGTTGTTCCATAATTTACCTTGTCTCTCTACGCTCGTCCATTATATTATAAGTCACCGTAAGGTATTATTCAGCTGCGTATAATGAATCACAACCTCATTTGGGGTCAGTTGATCGAGAGTAAAGATCGTTGTTGTTAAAGACATCATATTACCAACACTAACTCGTCCCGCGGCAGGACAGTCCTTACACAGGAGCTTCACTTCAGATATAATAGGATCACATTTACCATAATTCTCAATGCAGGGAAACAATCTTTATCAATCTTATATGTCTTACTTTTATGATTGTAAGATTATTTAGATATAAAATAATTTTAAGTGAAATATTAGACGTGTGATGATGTAGGAAGCTGGATCACGAACCCCCGCAATCTTATCATACACCGCGGACGTCACTGGCATCATACAATGGTAATAGTATTCATAACATTATTAATTGACCTGAGTATTTTAATTATAAATACATACACATTATTGTACTTCAATATAATGTTGCTGGTGCAGTTTACTGAGTCGCTGAGCATATTAAGAGACAGTGCTCAGTCTGTCTTTAATGCCACCACACAGTATTCAGTCTGTCTTTTATGCACACCACACAGTATTCAGTCTCTCCTCAACCACCACACAGTATTCAGTCTCTCCTCACCATCACCACACAGTAATCAGTCTCTCCTCATCACCACCAAGTGATGTTCAGTCTCATCCGCCGTACAATGTTCACTTATTTGAACACATATAAACAGATTTTGATACATTTGGGAAGTGTATCTTACCCACGGTACAAGTTTTCACGTCATCTAGGGTTTGTAATAAAAACATACAACTTAAAAGCAAAAGATTTATTCATAAAAACGTAAAAATATCAAAGTACTTATAACACAATAAACAATATACGTTGTCATATTTCATTTAAAATTATATTTCACAATAAAAATCAACACCACGAGACCAACACAGACATGGGAAGTATAATCTAAAATGAAGATGAACTTCAGTCACGGTCTCCTCCGCTTCTCACAACTGGGGGTAGAAGCTGGCCGTGTAGTAGCCCCTGACGTTGTAGCCTTCATGGTCGTATATCGAGTAATGACTCCCACCACTGAACCAGTCATTATCCCGCTGTTAAAGTCGTCACCACCAAAAGGCAGATAAACAAGGCTATGGCCGCCTTTGTTGTTGTGAATCTTGTGTCTGTACGTTCGTGTTTTATTGATTCTTAATTGTTTAAGTCAGCGATTTTCCCGGCATCCATTACTACGATAGCTGTAGGTCGCCTTAGTATTGTAAGGTTTTCCTGTCGCGTGATAACCATCGTAACTGTTGACCCCTGAACCACCATTAAAACTATTTAGAGGATAACGCACCTGAGGCACATAACCCTGGTTGACATCTTCTTAGACAAACTTCTGCAAACTTCTGAAAATGAGAAGTAAGTTCCTGAAGGTTGTAATTCTCGTGCTTCTCTTGAAAGAGGCGCTGAGGATCGTCCTTGTTGTGTTGAACAAGTCTTTGGGTTCGTTGATTTCCAGTGGAGTTTTAAGGCCGAAACACTGACGCTTTGTAGAATTCCCTTGACACGTTTCACTGTTGCTGTCTTGAGGACTACGGCTGTTCACGTCACTCTCCTCTCCCTGACACCAAAGTTCCCCAATTTTTTAACAAAGACATTTTTGCTTTCCATACTGATAGGTTGGTGAGGCCATGGTTAGTGGCGGCGACTACTACACTGGCGCCGGCGTGTACACGTGGACCTGCGGCCAGAAACTGACTAAGGGAAGTATGAAGTGTCCCTTAAAATAGTCGCCAGCACTGGCCTGTGTACCTGAGCCTGGGTAACCACAACTAATAATACTTTCCATTGTGGAGTGTCTTGTGAAACTTAATGCTTAACTAATACATAGATATTTGTATTATATGAAGGAATAAGATGTGAATTATATAAAGAAAAAAGCTCAACTGTTAAAGAAAATAACAAATATGTTATTGTGTGAACGGTAACAAGAGGTCCCTCAGTTACCTGAAGTGACGTCACCAGACCTACCAAGTAGACAGTGACCTTGTTAACACTAAATGCTAAATGGTTTAAGACTTTAAGTTAATATTACACCGTCCACATTTTATCTATAAATAAATTTATAAATGAACTCAAAATCACTAGTTAAATTATTCCATCTTATATAGCGTTAAGGATGTAGACGTAGAACTGTCAGTGGATTATGACGGCTGAGGAAAAGACGTAAAGGAGGCGCAGGAGGTTGTGCTGTGTTGACATGATCTAAGCGACAGCCTCGGTTACACCTGAGGGTCAACCGTGGGGAGGGGACACACCTGATTAGACTAGATGATGCGACTACAACAAGTAACTTGACCTGAAGGTATAGCATTACAAGGGGAACCATGAACATCTTTAGTGTTCAGTTGTTTAATACAATCAGCTAACGTTTGGGAACATCACTTTGTCCATCCTCAGAGCAGTTACATGTGTATGAATAAGAATAAAACAAAAAATATTAAAAACATTACATCAAGAAATTCAAAGTTTGGATGAATTACAAAGTTGGTGGGCGTGGCTACGAACGGAGGAGCGAGGAGACTGGGTGATTGTAGTAAAACTTTATTAAAAACAATTTCATACAGGGTGGCCATCAAATCACTATCAATTCCAATGAAATAATAATAATTTTGAATTTATTATGAAGGGGAATGATTGATGATGAATATACGTAAATATTAGTCAATAGTAGCTGATGCAAGACGATCCCCAGTACTCTCTCTCTCTCTCTCTCTCTCTCTCTCTCTCATCCTCCCCTACCCCATCCTTGACGTCCAATACCCAGCAGCCTCTTCCAACACTGTCACTCCTCATCTGATAACTCCCTCGTTCCCTCCAGCAATGTCAGACTCCCGAAATCTCCCGTCAACAAGCGGCGTTCCACGTTTTCAAGAAAGATAAATATAAGCATGATAGACTTATAGTAGAGTAGCTGACACAGGATACAATGAAGATAAATATAAGCATGATAGACCGATAGTTGAGTAGCTGACACAGGATACAATAAAGATAAATATGAGCATGATAGACTGACAGTTGAGTAGCTGACACAGGATGCAATAAAGAGATATATAAGCATGATAGACTTATAGTAGAGTAGCTGACACAGGATACAATAAAAATAAACTAGTTTGGTTTAGAACAGAAGTATATGTGTGTGAGTTATATATCCTATAAGAACGACATGAAAATAATTCCAGATTAGTTAAAATTTGTGTTATAGGATCATTAAAGTCAAGGAAAATATTATATATACAGACCGGACTTAAAGGATTGGTACCTCAAGAATTTTGTCACTTCTTCATGAATAAACCGAGACTTTAACCTCTTGGATATTTAAAAAACAAACAATTTTATCGACGATATTTTGTGAACTGTTGTGTTTTCTGTTCTGTAACCTCAACTTCACCCAGTCCTAGATATTCTATTTTTGACTCAACCGCGACGTGTATCGGTGAAAGCAAAACACGAAGTATAGTTTTTTTCTGACGTCGACTATAATAGCTTCCGGGTCAATGTTTATTATTTAAGTCAGTTACCCAACAACCCACAATTGAGAGATATCTGTTGCCCCACTTGTGTGTATTGTGTTCGTCATGTCTCGTGCAGAAGCTTCGTGTCTCTCTCTCTCTCTCTCTCTCTCTCTCTCTGCTTGAAATTAACTATTTTACGGCACGAAAATTATATATATATTTCATAATAACGAATGTGTATAAAGAACATATACAGTGAATTTATTACGTGTTCTTGTGTATTATATCAGAAACACTAAACAGGTACTAATATGTAACACTGTCTTACGCTGGTGTGGCGGCCGCTGACCTGCCGTCATAACTCACAGTGGGAGTCGTCCTCATCGTCTTACCTCCGGGTCACAGCCTCACTTCTAATGGTCACAGCCTCACTTCTAATGGACACAGATATGAACTCCTATAAAATAAAACTTCCAGCACAGACTCTTGAGTTGAACATCTAGTCGTTACATACAAGTCTTAATAAAAAAAAAAAAACGAGCGCATTCTTTGTATCAAAAAATGTATTTATAACTCGTGACTGGTTGTAAAATATAAGAGTAAAAGTAAAATAAAATAAAAACAGAATAAATTATATAAAAACTCAAAGTACATGAAATAATCTCGGGATATATATTAAAACGATTATAAACACCTTTCCTCTCCCCTGGACAGTTGTTGTGTTCTGTGAGTAAACTTGGATGGCTGGAGGAGGACCACAGTAGGAGGGACAGACGCAGTTCACTATGCTCCCTGCACACACACAGCTGAGGCATAAAACACTCCAGGTGTAGTCATGGGCCGCAGAGACCAGCTATAAAAAACATAGAGCGTAGTGTATATGTTTCCTCCTGCCCTCAACCCCGTCATATAGATTGGCCTGGGAGTATAGAAGGTCGTATCTGCTTCACTTTATAGCCAGTGTGTAGTAACGGGGACGGGGAATATCTTAACTGTGTGTAGTAACGGGGACGGGGAATATCTTAACTGTGTGTAGTAACGGGGGAGGGGAATATCTTAACTGTGTGTAGTAACGGGGG
>NW_024754991.1:0-3858 GCF_018991925.1 Homarus americanus | reverse complement strand
CAGGAAACCGAGGATCCGCTATTTCTTTCATCATTAGACCATTAAAACACCATTGGACTTCTACATATAATCAACACCTCACCTACCAGGATTTGAACCCACAATCTTATAATTGTGACCGGAGACGCTACCTCTGGGCCAGAAGTAAGCATTCCTGGGCTCTGCTATATTCCACAAAGCCTGTTCAACAGGCTTATGAGCGTGAACCTCTAATCTGGACCACCCGTGCGGCAGGTGATCAGGCAACGTTTTAAATGTGGCTTCGAGCCGGATCATTATATATTTCATTAGACCATTAAAGCATCTGGACTTCATATAATCAACACCTCACCCACCAGGATTTGAACCCACAATCTTATAATTGGATGACGGACGCCTCTGGGCCACCAGGACCGTAAAAGCAGTCTAGACTCTGCTATATTTTGCACAAAGCCTGTTCAGCGAGCATATGGCGCCTGTGAACCTCTAATAGGGACCACCCGTGCCATGGTGATCAGACCAACGTTTACCAAATCACGGCGAAACAAGGATCCATATATATTTCATTAGCCCAATAAACGCGGACTTCTATATTTAATCAACACTTCAACCACCGTGTTTGAGACGATCTTTATAATAATTGTGACCGGGGACTACCTCTGGGCCAGGGACAATAAAAGCAGTCTGGACTCTGCTATATTTCACACAGCCTGTTCAGCCAGCTTATGGCGCGTGGAACACTCTAATGGGGACCACCGTTGCGTTGGTTGATCAGACCAACATTTTACAAATCGGCGAAACAGAAGGATCCATATATATTTCATTGGCCAATAAAAGCCATGGACTTCTACATTTAATCAACACCTCACCCCGCAGGGGTTTGAACCCGATCTTATAATTTTGACGGGGAACCTACCTCCTGGGCCGCAGGACAATAGTTGTCTGAACTCTGCTATATTTCCTAAAGCCTGTTCAACGAGCTTGGCTTGTGGACCTCTAATGAGGACACCCATGTGATGATCAGAGCAACGTTTGCAAATACTTCGAAACACGAGAATCCATGTATATTTCATTAGCCCAATAAACGTTGGACTTTATATAATCAACACCTCACCCCACCGGATTCGAACCACGATCTTCCTAATTGTGACGGAGGGCTTACCTCTGTTCCTGCGGGACACTAAAAGCATTCTGAACTCTGCTATATTCACAAAGCTGTTCAGCGAGCTTGTGGCGCCGTGAACCTCTAATGGGGACCGCATGCCGCTTAGGTGATCAGGCAACGTTTGCAAATGGGGCTGAAACCGGAGGATCCATATTTTCATTAGACCATTAAACGCGGACTTCTTCTATAATCAACACCTCACCCCAGGGTTGAACCCACAATCTTGTAATTGTGACGGTAGACCTTCTGCTCTGGGCCACCAGGACATTAAAAAGCAGTTCTAGACTGCTATATTTCTTACAAAAGCTGTTCAGCGAGCTTATGGCGCCGTGAACCTCTTAGGGACCAGTTTTGCGGTGATCAGACCAACATTTTACCAAATGCTGCTTCGAAACAAGAAGGATCCATATATATTTCATTATTGTAATAAAGCCGCGGACTTACCATTTAATCAACACCTCACCCCACTGGGTTTGAACCCACGATCTTATAATTGTGTCGGGGGAGCGCTGCTCTGGGCACCCAGGACAATAAAAGCAGTCCTAGACTCTGCTATATTTCACAATGCCTGTTCAGCGAGCTTGTAGCGCCGTGAACCTCTAATGGGGACACCGTTCCGCCAGGTGATCAAAGCAACGTTTGCCGAATCTGGGCTGAAACAGGATCACTATATATTTCGTGTTCCCAATATAGCCTGCGGACTTCTACATATAATCTGCACCTCACTCCACCAGGTTTTGAACCCACGATCTTATAATTTGTGATAGGGGACGCTTACCTCTGAGCCACCAGGACAATAAAAGCATTCTTGACTCTGCTATATTTCACACAGGCCTGTTCAACTGTCCTTGGCACCGTGAACCTCTATTGGGGACCACCCGTGCGCAAATTGATCTGAAACAACGTTTAAATCCGGCTGACAAGAGCGAATCGACAATGTTTCGTTGGCCAATAAATCACTCGGACTTCTACGTTAATCAACACCTCACCCTACCAGGATTCAAGCCACGGTCTTATAATTGTGACAGGGTATACTACCTCTTGGGCACCAGGACAATAAAGTCCTGGGCTCTGCATATTTCACACAAAGCCTGTTCAACGAGCTTGTGGCGCCGTGAACTCTAATGGGGACCACCGTGCATGCTTGAGTGATCAGACCAACATTTTGCCAAATGCGACTGAAGCAAGAAGATCCATATATATTTCATTAGCCCAATAAAGCAGCGGACTTCTTTATATAATCAACTCTTACCTGGGATTCAAACCCGATGTCTTCTATTTGTGACAAGAACGCCTCTGGCCCTGGGACAATAAAAGTAGTCCTAGACTCTGCTATATTTCACACAAAGCCTGTTCAACGAGCTTATGGCGCCGTGAACCTCTAATGGGGACCACCCGTGCTGCTTAGGTGATAAGACCAACGTTTTACCAAATGCGGCTTTGAAACACGAGGATCCATATATATTTCATTAACCCAATAAAGCACGCGGAATTCTACATATAATCAACACCTCACCCGACCAGGATTTGAACCCACAATCTTATAATTGTGACCGGGGGACGCTACCTCTGGGCCACCATGACAATAAAAGCAGTCCTAGACTCTGCTATATTTTACACAAAGCCTGTTCAACGAGCTTATGGCGCCGTGAACCTCTAATGGGGACCACCCGTGCTGCTTAGGTGATCAGAGCAACATTTTACCAAATGCGGCTTCGAAACCCGAGGATCCATGTATATTTCATAAGCCCAATAAAGCACGCGGACTTCAACATTTAATCAACACCTCACCCAACCAGGATTTGAACCCACGATCTTATAATTGTGACTGGGGTATGCTACCTCTGGGCCACCAGGACAATAAAAGCAGTCCTAGACTCTACTATATTTCACACAAAGCCTGTTCAACGACCTTATGGCGCCATGAACCTCTAATGGGACCACCCGTGCCGCTTAGGTGATCAGAGCAACGTTTTACCAAATGCGGCTTCGAAACACGAGGATCCATATATATTTCATTAACCCATTAAAGCACGCGGACTTCTACATATAATCAACACCTCACCCGACCAGGATTTGAACCCACAATCATATAATTGTGACCGGGGGACGCTACCTCTGGGCGACCATGACAATAAAAGCAGTCCTAGACTCTGCTATATTTCACACAAAGCCTGTTCAACGAGCTTATGGCGCCGTGAACCTCTAATGGGGACCACCCGTGCTGCTTAGGTGATGAGACCAACATTATACCAAATGCGGCTTCGAAACAAGAAGGATCCATATATATTTCATTAGCCCAATAAAGCACGCGGACTTCTACATTTAATCAACACCTCACCCCACCAGGATTTGAACCCACGATCTTATAATTGTGACCGGGGAACGCTACCTCTGGGCCACCATGACAATAAAAGCAGTCCTAGACTCTGCTATATTTCACACAAAGCCTGTTCAACGAGCTTATCGCGCCGTGAACCTCTAATGGGGACCACCCATGCCGCTTAGGTGATCAGAGCAACGTTTTACCAAATGCGGCTTCGAAACACCATGTTCCATATATATTTCATTAGCCCAATAAAGCACGCGGACTTCTTCATATAATCAACACCTCACCCCTCCAGGATTCGAACCCACGATCTTCTAATTGTGACCGGGGAACGCTACCTCTGGGCCACCAGGACACTAAAAGCATTCTAAACTCTGCTATATTC
>NW_024754990.1:0-12019 GCF_018991925.1 Homarus americanus | reverse complement strand
GCACCACGGGCCACGTGGTGTTCTTGGTTCTGTGTGGTGGGCTGCTTCTGTTGAGTTTTCTTTTCTTGGTTTTTCTTTACTGCTGGTTTTTTTTTTTCTTGGGAGCGTACAGCAAGGAGGGCCTCTTTGTAGCTCAGTTTTTTCTCAAGACGAGCCTTGGCTACCCTGCATTCCTCCTTCCATCTGGGGCAGGTCCGGTCGGCGGAGGAGTGTGGGCCACCACAGGCAACGCATTTTTTCTCTGTGTTGGGGCAGGCCGTGTAGCGGTGTCCAGGGCTGCCACACATGGAGCAGGTGTCTTCCTGCGCCTCACACTTGTTTACAGTGGCTTCGCCCACGGTTTGGTGGGAGTAGGTGGCGTGCTGTGGACGCAGCGGTAGTATCGTTCATCCAAGGCCGTCCCTCCCTCTTGGAGGTGGGGCGTAGCTTGCGGATGACGCATGCGGCACTCGTGGCCAATGAGGTGGCCACTGAGGTGGAGAATGTCTGTATATAAGCCCGCCCGCCTGCCGGGCCGCCCGAATTGACTATTTCGTCGTCGAGATGGCCCGTACTAAACAGACTGCCCGCAAGTCCACTGGAGGCAAGGCTCCACGGAAGCAGCTTGCCACCAAGGCAGCTCGCAAGTCCGCCCCAGCCACCGGTGGTGTCAAGAAGCCCCATCGTTACAGGCCCGGAACCGTCGCCCTTCGTGAGATCCGTCGTTACCAGAAGAGCACAGAGCTACTCATCAGGAAGCTGCCCTTCCAGCGCCTGGTGCGTGAGATCGCCCAGGATTTCAAGACTGACCCGCGCTTCCAGTCGTCTGCCGTCATGGCTCTGCAGGAAGCCTCTGAGGCTTACCTGGTGGGTCTTTTCGAGGACACCAACCTGTGTGCCATTCACGCCAAGCGCGTTACCATCATGCCCAAGGACATCCAGCTGGCCCGGCGCATCCGCGGAGAGCGTGCTTAAGTCCTCTTCCTTGGGGAAAAAGAAAAAGCACAACAAAACCTACCAGACATCTATAACTCGGCCCTTCTCAGGGCCAAAGAAATGTTCTGAAGATAATTTTCATGACAATCGAAATGGTTGGTGGTAGGAGAGCGTTAATTTCGGTAACCCAAATCGCCTAACGGTAAGTTGGTAACAGTCGTGCAGGCACGAATGTATAGTAGGTCATCAATTCGGGAGGTGGGTGGGTGCAAAAAACAAGAGCTAGTAACAAATTAATATATAAAGAATAAGTAAGTAAATAAATAACTAAAATAAAAGAAAATTCAATAAAATAAAATAAAATGAATTGTTTACATGAAATAGGCGTGCTGCAAACAAGAAATGAAACCCAAACACACTCCATGTATGTCACTTTGCAGTGGGTGTAAAAGTACTCCACGCAGAATTTATTTATTTATTTATAATGTTTCGATTTAGTCCTGTTTCTACGCCAATAGAGAATGCAGATTATTATAATTTTTTTTTATTTATTTCCCTCTCAATATATCACTGTCGGTAACTGTCTCTTTAACATGTAACTGTGGCTCCGATGGAGCCGATTAAGTTGTAGTAGTGGGATGGCGTGTTTGTTGTGCACAAGTAACCTCTTACTTGGAAGAGGTGTACTTGGTGACAGCCTTGGTGCCCTCAGACACGGCATGCTTGGCCAGTTCACCGGGCAGCAAGAGTCGGACAGCTGTCTGGATTTCCCGACTTGTAATGGTGGAGCGTTTGTTGTAGTGCGCCAGGCGGGAAGCCTCGGCAGCGATGCGCTCGAAGATGTCGTTCACGAAAGAGTTCATGATGGACATAGCTTTGGAGGAGACTCCTGTGTCGGGGTGCACTTGCTTCAGTACCTTGTAGATGTAGATGCTGTAGCTTTCCTTCCTCCTGCGCTTCTTCTTCTTGTCACCCTTGGCAATGGCCTTCTGGGCCTTTCCAGCCTTCTTGGCAGCCTTTCCGGAAGTTTTGGGAGGCATGGCGGCACAGTTACTCGTGGCGCGGAGCGAGAGAATTGAAAACTGGCCCGACTAACTTTTCCTTATATACCGAGCGGGCCGCTCAGGATCAGACTGGCTGCAGCTACGGCTCTCTTACATTGGTTGGGTCCGCGAGACGGCCACCTGGCCTGATCCTGAGCTTGGTATAAAAGACCAAGGTGGCGGGCGGAAATTTAACTCCTATCACGAAAAGCAGCAGCAGCAACATGTCAGGACGCGGCAAGGGAGGCAAAGTGAAGGGCAAATCAAAGTCCCGTTCTAGCAGGGCCGGACTCCAGTTCCCCGTGGGTAGAATCCACCGTCTCTTGCGTAAGGGCAACTATGCTGAGCGCGTTGGTGCAGGTGCCCCTGTGTACCTTGCAGCCGTCATGGAGTACCTGGCAGCAGAAGTGCTCGAGCTGGCCGGTAACGCCGCCCGCGACAACAAGAAGACCCGCATTATCCCACGCCATCTTCAGCTTGCCATTCGCAATGACGAGGAGCTGAACAAGCTCCTGTCTGGAGTCACCATTGCCCAAGGGGGTGTCCTTCCTAACATCCAAGCTGTGCTCCTCCCCAAGAAGACAGAGAAGAAATAAGAACCCAAGGTTCGTTCACACAAGACAACCTAACCAAACAGGCTCCTTTCGGAGCCACAGGATATCACTTAAAGAGAGAAATATACGACATCAACGTTTTGCAGGATAACACTCTATTTTACGTGTAATTAGCATAGTCTTGTGGAAATTGAGTGAAATTGATTTTGAATGGTGTAGATGTGAAGGGCGGTTGTGGGGGCCTGGGGTGGGGGACTTAAACGGGACTTAGAAGGGCGCAAGAGCAGCAGCAGCAGCAGCTTTAGCAGCAGCAGCAAGGGAGGCGACCTTATTTTCACTCTGGTTCATTGACAGTACACATTTACCAGCAGCATACATTGGAGTCATATTCTAACTGTTGACTAATCAGTGTGTGGGCTAGCCAATTTGGGATAAACAGCAAGAATGTAATGTCCTCAATGAAGTAATGACATAGTTCAAGATGTCTTTGACAGTGTCACATTCAATAATATAGTGCTTTAAAGGTGTATCACAAAGTTTACATGCTGAGTGTTCCGGTATGGGTACAGCGTTACTAACTAGCCAGATGTGTCTGTATCCTAACCTAATTCTGGCCACGACTACATCACACAGGCAAGTTGTTTGGACACTCTTCCTAGCCCCCTTGGTCCCTGTTCACCTACCTACTGTAGCAGTAAGTAGGTACCTGTTGTAAATCGAAAGGTTGCCAATTCGTAATCAGGGAAAGTTGATTGAGCTTCTAAACTTGAACTGACATAATCCGAGGAGTGGTGATCCGAGGATCACAGACACTATCTCTCCCACTACAAATCCCTTCCTAACCTCCTGCTCCTTCCTCTGTCCTCCCCAAATTTAACCATGCTATCGCAAAGGTAATAATACAGGTAGAGACAACAACATATTTTCCTATTGTCTTATTATATATTAATAACAGAAACGCTGCCGCCATCCCGGAGGCTATACATTGTCTCACTGTTCATTACCTCCACAATTCTTCCTCTTACTTCTTCTTCCATCAATACTTTATTAACGGTGTATGTAAGTTTCACCATGTATTGCACTACAGCGGTAGAGCAAAGTATATTTTGTTAGCAATAAACCAAAAGCATATTTTATGGCCTAATCATCACTACATAGAACACCACCCATAAAGCATGATACTAGTAGACCACAAACTGCTATAAACACCCAAAGCATATTTTATTGCCTAATCATCACTACATAGAACACCACTCATAAAGCATGATACTATTAGACCACAAACTGCTATAAACCCCAATAATATAATAGACTATACTAGTGACTATAATTGTGTTACCCAATATTTTACGAAATAATACTATAAAACATAATAATAAACACACTATTAGTGTATATTAGTTGAATGCACAATCTGATGAGAAGTAAAAAAAAAAACAACAACATAACAATAACCTATAAAGAGTGTAGAGTATTTTTGTGCAAACTATTATACTAGTAGATGGTCTAAGATAACTGTATGTGAAGGAAAAGGTGTGCTATCCACTCAAACTTTCTTTTTATGAAATCTCCAACTCCCCAGCTGAGCGGTACGCCCAATGGGAAACAAAACGTGGCACATAACACGCCGCCCGCCAGCTCTGGCTCGGTGAATAGGAATCAGTAATCGGGCGGAGTATAAACAACACCGCCGCCAATGTGCTCCTCCCATCTCTGAGGAAATCTGGTGGGCAACTTAGTATTATATTAGTATGTAATAATAATAACAATAATAAAAATAATAATAATAATAATAATAATACTAATAATAATAAGAATAATAATAATATTAATAATAATAATATTAATAATAATAACATGCAATTACATTTTATAACACATACTAACAAAATAGTGTATAGCCTACTATACTTAACTATAATAGGTTAGGTTGCGTAGGAGGATCTAAAAAGTACAGTAGTATATACACACACACACACACACACACACACACACACACATACATATAGACAACAAACTAAATTAGAAACCACACGTCAGTGAAGTTATCAAATCCTCCAGTTTCTGTCTCCACCTCCTACGCCGACTCAAGTCCTCTAAATGCCACACAACGTAAACACCTAGAAAAAGTGCAAAAGAGGCCATGCAAGATTATTCTCTACCCTTCCTACTCCACATATCAAGAAGCGCTCAACACACTGACCGACCCTTTAGACTCTCACTGACCATCACCACGAACTCATCTGCAAATTTGGTAAGAAGCTTCTACACCATCCCCGACACCGGCTCCTACTACCACCTGAGATCCCTAGTCCGAGAATTGCTCTTCGACACCACAACCGCATCCAGCCCATACGTGCACGAACTGATCTCTATAAGAACAGCCCAGTCCCAACCATTGTAAAAATTATCGATAACTTGTAATAAATCAGTGTAATCACTCCCAGTAAACACTACTCCTTGCACTGTCACTATGTTGAAATGAACTGTAGTTTGAGCTTTTCCCCAGCTAGTTATTATATGTCTTATTTGTGTCACTCATGTTACTTGTATATTATTTGTAATTCGTAACCCATTCCCCAAATATGTAACTGTATATTTTCAGTCTTCTGGCTGCCAAGCTCTTTCAATAAACCGTTAATTATTATTATTATTATTATTATTTATATGTTGGCCCATACCAACTCACTCCCCTGAACCCTCCTCCCCTCCGGACTATCAACAAGTTCTTGCCATAAGGTACTACCTCATTTGGCAAAGGAATGGAACCAGTGATGAATAGTGGTGAACAGTGCTTAACTCAGTGAAAAACAACTCGGCAGTTGAGTCTTACCCAAGCTAGCTAACCACCTTCACACAGTGAGGTCCCAGGTACCCGGTTATACTTCCCCTGAGACTCCACGATAGAGAGGCCTGGGACCACACCTCACCCACTTGAATGAGTGAGTCATGTGGACCACGTGGTGTCCCCAAGATGCTACGACACCACGTAGTGAATGTTTTGCTACAGCATCATCATGTGAAGTTCCTCATAACACCATCTGTGAGGTAACTGCTACATCATCAGGCCCCTCATAACGCCATCTGTGAGGGAGTTACTACACTACGTGTCTGGTGTTCAACACCTCACCTTACATGATCTATGCGTGCAAACATTAATCTGTATGTTCACTGTGTGCTCCTTCACCTTTCTCTAATGAGGGCTTTTGTTAAACCACCAATGTATGTACTAAGTCAATTGTGTCCAATGTATACTTTCGAAAAGCCCTTGTTTGGGTTAGGTAGGAGAGAGTAGTCGTCATTATTGTCCAAGCCACATTATCTATTTCTATATATAAGTAATGTAGGCTGGTTTTTAAATACCTCAATCCCCTAACGGTGCCGTTTGTATATTAAGAAATACCGAAGCCATACAGTACAACACCAGCGAATATGAAGTATCACTGTAACCGGCAACTGTTACTCACTCATACCTACATACATATATAGAGTCTTTACAGAATGATAGCAGACACGGGGAAGACGAACAACAAGAGGAGAAGAGTTAGAAGAAAATCAACTTCAAGCTAAGAAGAAGAATACCAAGACATTTCCTCCAAACAAGAAAACAACACACACACAATCAAGCCGACCAAACACTGAGAAACCATGGCGGAACCCAACATGCACCGGACGCTTGACCTGACTCTATCCTGCCGCATCCAGGCGAGTTGCTGCTTAAAGTCCCTCACGCAAGCGCTGTTTAGCCACTGCACCTATTCTATCCTCCTAAAATTCACTTCAATCCCCCCTGCCACTAGCATGTTATGTATGTATGTATGTATGTATGTATGTATGTATGAATGAATGCTAACTGCAACTTTGCGTATTAAAACTCATTACTCTTACCGAAGTAATATAGTGCGTGGTTATGTTATGTCATGTTAGGATAGATTATAAACTACATTGGGTTACATTTCGTGAGGTTCGGTGACGCTACAGGAAGTTAGGTGAGGTACCTGGAGGTTAGGTGAATGTTGACTGACTGACTGACAATTATTAGGAAGTGGTTCCAACACGTTCACACACAACCTATACTCATACCACAAGTCCAGAATTAGAGAGGATCATGTTATTGGATATATTTTCAACGATTTACTCAGTGTCTAACCAACTCTTTAGCGATTTAAATGTGGACCTAAAATTAGGTCCGTATATTTGTTTGTCGTGGTGGTGGTGGTGGTGTGCGCCAGTCCATCAGGTTGATTAACCACCAAAACCATAAAGGGTGCGGCCCTGCCGTTTCAGGGCATAAACCACATCCATGGCGGTGACGGTCTTCTTTTTTGCGTGCTCGGTGTAGGTGACGGCGTCACGGATGACGTTCTCCAGAAACACCTTGAGGACGCCGCGGGTCTCCTCGTAGATGAGGCCGGATATACGTTTAACACCTCCACGCCGAGCTAGACGACGAATGGCGGGCTTGGTGATACCCTGGATGTTGTCACGAAGCACCTTACGATGACGCTTGGCGCCACCCTTTCCAAGTCCCTTGCCGCCTTTGCCTCGTCCAGTCATGTTGTTGTGGTTGCTACTACAGGTGGTCCTGGTGTGGCTTCGCCGAACGAACGAACGAAAAATGCTAGTGACAGGGGGGAAGGAGGTTCAGGAGAAGAATAAAGGGAGGATTGAAGTGAATTTTAGGAGGAGAGAACAGATGCAGTGGCTAAACACCGCTTGCGTGAGGGATTATAAGATGGGGGCAGCAGCAACAACCCGGCTGGACGCGGCAGGGAGGCGACAAGACAAGGCCAGGCTAGCGTCAGGTCAAGCGTCAGGTCAAGCGTCAGGTCAGGCGTCAGGTGCGTGTTGGGTTGGGCAGTGGATGTTCAGTGCTTGGTCGGCTTGGTGTGTTTTGGTTTCTTGTGTGGAGGGGATGTCTTGGTCTTCTTAGCTTGATGTCGATTTTCTTCTCACTCTCCTCCTCTTCTTGCTCTCTTGGAGTGTCCATTCGTTTGTGTTTGGGTCTTCTTCTTCGTCTTCCTCGTGTATTAAGTCCTCATAGGTGTGGAAGAATTCAGAGAGGGAGAGGTTGACCACGTGGGCTTCAGCACCACGGGCCGCGTGGGCTTCAGCACCACGGGCCACGTGGTGTTCTTGGTTCTGTGTGGTGGGCTGCTTCTGTTGAGTTTTCTTTTCTTGGTTTTTCTTTACTGCTGGTTTTTTCTGGAGCGTATGGCGATGTCTTTAGTAGCCTGAAGCTGATGAGCCCCTTTGTCATTCGGCATCTTCCTTCCATTCAGCAGGTCCGGTTTATGGAGGAGTGGCCACCACAGTGTGATGCCGGTGGTTGTGGGCAGGCCGCAGATGTCCAGGAAGCTGCTGACACGGCAGGGTGTTCTTCTCCGCGCCTTCACTTGTTTACAGGTGTCTATAGTACATATTTGGCATCGTTTTCGGCTTGCGCCTACGGTTTGCGGGAGTAGGCGGCGTGCTGTGGACGCAGCGGTGAGTATCGTTCATTCAAGGTCGTCCTCCTTGAGGTACAGCTTGTGGATGCCGACGTGATGCGGCACTCGTGGCCAATGAGGTGGCCACTGAGGTGGAGAATGTCTGTATATAAGCCCGCCCGCCTGCCGGGCCGCCCGAATTGACTATTTCGTCGTCGAGATGGCCCGTACTAAACAGACTGCCCGCAAGTCCACTGGAGGCAAGGCTCCACGGAAGCAGCTTGCCACCAAGGCAGCTCGCAAGTCCGCCCCAGCCACCGGTGGTGTCAAGAAGCCCCATCGTTACAGGCCCGGAACCGTCGCCCTTCGTGAGATCCGTCGTTACCAGAAGAGCACAGAGCTACTCATCAGGAAGCTGCCCTTCCAGCGCCTGGTGCGTGAGATCGCCCAGGACTTCAAGACTGACCTGCGCTTCCAGTCGTCTGCCGTCATGGCTCTGCAGGAAGCCTCTGAGGCTTACCTGGTGGGTCTTTTCGAGGACACCAACCTGTGTGCCATTCACGCCAAGCGCGTTACCATCATGCCCAAGGACATCCAGCTGGCCCGGCGCATCCGCGGAGAGCGTGCTTAAGTCCTCTTCCTTGGGGAAAAAGAAAAAGCACAACAAAACCTACCAGACATCTATAACTCGGCCCTTCTCAGGGCCAAAGAACTGTTCTGAAGATAATTTTCATGACAATCGAAATGGCTGGTGGTAGGAGAGCGTTAATTTCGGTTACCCAAATCGCCTAACGGTAAGTTGGTAACAGTCGTGCAGGCACGAATGTATAGTAGGTCATCAATTCGGGAGGTGGGTGGGTGCAAAAAACAAGAGCTAGGAACAAATTAATATATAAAGAATAAGTAAGTAAATAAATAACTAAAATAAAAGAAAATTCAATAAAATAAAATAAAATGAATTGTTTACATGAAATAGGCGTGCTGCAAACAAGAAATGAAACCCAAACACACTCCATGTATGTCACTTTGCAGTGGGTGTAAAAGTACTCCACGCAGAATTTATTTATTTATTTATAATGTTTCGATTTAGTCCTGTTTCTACGCCAATAGAGAATGCAGATTATTAAATTTTTTTTTATTTATTTCCCTCTCAATATATCACTGTCGGTAACTGTCTCTTTAACATGTAACTGTGGCTCCGAAGGAGCCGATTAAGTTGTAGTAGTGGGATGGCGTGTTTGTTGTGCACAAGTAACCTCTTACTTGGAAGAGGTGTACTTGGTGACAGCCTTGGTGCCCTCAGACACGGCATGCTTGGCCAGTTCACCGGGCAGCAAGAGTCGGACAGCTGTCTGGATTTCCCGACTTGTAATGGTGGAGCGTTTGTTGTAGTGCGCCAGGCGGGAAGCCTCGGCAGCGATGCGCTCGAAGATGCCGTTCACGAAAGAGTTCATGATGGACATAGCTTTGGAGGAGACTCCTGTGTCGGGGTGCACTTGCTTCAGTACCTTGTAGATGTAGATGCTGTAGCTTTCCTTCCTCCTGCGCTTCTTCTTCTTGTCACCCTTGGCAATGGCCTTCTGGGCCTTTCCAGCCTTCTTGGCAGCCTTTCCGGAAGTTTTGGGAGGCATGGCGGCACAGTTACTCGTGGCGCGGAGCGAGAGAATTGAAAACTTGCCCGACTAACTTTTCCTTATATACCGAGCGGGCCGCTCAGGATCAGACTGGCTGCAGCTACGGCTCTCTTACATTGGTTGGGTCCGCGAGACGGCCACCTGGCCTGATCCTGAGCTTGGTATAAAAGACCAAGGTGGCGGGCGGAAATTTAACTCCTATCACGAAAAGCAGCAGCAGCAACATGTCAGGACGCGGCAAGGGAGGCAAAGTGAAGGGCAAGTCAAAGTCCCGTTCTAGCAGGGCCGGACTCCAGTTCCCCGTGGGCAGAATCCACCGTCTCTTGCGTAAGGGCAACTATGCTGAGCGCGTTGGTGCAGGTGCCCCTGTGTACCTTGCAGCCGTCATGGAGTACCTGGCAGCAGAAGTGCTCGAGCTGGCCGGTAACGCCGCCCGCGACAACAAGAAGACCCGCATTATCCCACGTCATCTTCAGCTTGCCATTCGCAATGACGAGGAGCTGAACAAGCTCCTGTCTGGAGTCACCATTGCCCAAGGGGGTGTCCTTCCCAACATCCAAGCTGTGCTCCTCCCCAAGAAGACAGAGAAGAAATAAGAACCCAAGGTTCGTTCACACAAGACAACCTAACCAAACAGGCTCCTTTCGGAGCCACAGGATATCACTTAAAGAGAGAAATATACGACATCAACGTTTTGCAGGATAACACTCTGTGCAAATTGAGTGAAATTGATTTTGAATGGTGTAGATGTGAAGGGCGGTTGTGGGGGCCTGGGGTGGGGGACTTAAACGGGACTTAGAAGGGCGCAAGAAGCAGCTTTAGCAGCAGCAGCAGCAAGGGATGAGACCTTATTTTCAGTCTGGTTCATATATAGGTCAGTGGCTCACATACATTGGAGTCATATTGTAATTGTAGACTAATCAGTGTGGGCTAGCTAGCCAATTTGGGATAAAGAGCAAGAATGTAATGTCCTCAATGAAGTAATGACATAGTTCAAGATGTCTTTGACAGTGTCACATTCAATAATATAGTGCTTTAAAGGTGTATCACAAAGTTTACATGCTGAGTGTTCCGGTATGGGTACAGCGTTACTAACTAGCCAGATGTGTCTGTATCCTAACCTAATTCTGGCTACGACTACATCACACAGGCAAGTTGTTTGGACACTCTTCCTAGCCCCCTTGGTCCCTGTTCACCTACCTACTGTAGCAGTAAGTAGGTACCTGTTGTAAATCGAAAGGTTGCCAATTCGTAATCAGGGAAAGTTGATTGAGCTTCTAAACTTGAACTGACATAATCCGAGGAGTGGTGATCCGAGGATCACAGACACTATCTCTCCCACTACAAATCCCTTCCTAACCTCCTGCTCCTTCCTCTGTCCTCCACAAATTTAACCATGCTATCGCAAAGGTAATAATACAGGTAGAGACAACAACATATTTTCCTATTGTCTTATTATATATTAATAACAGAAACGCTGCCGCCATCCCGGAGGCTATACATTGTCTCACTGTTCATTACCTCCACAATTCTTCCTCTTACTTCTTCTTCCATCAATACTTTATTAACGGTGTATGTAAGTTTCACCATGTATTGCACTACAGCGGTAGAGCAAAGTATATTTTGTTAGCAATAAACCAAAAGCATATTTTATGGCCTAATCATCACTACATAGAACACCACCCATAAAGCATGATACTAGTAGACCACAAACTGCTATAAACACCCAAAGCATATTTTATTGCCTAATCATCAATACATAGAACACCACTCATAAAGCATGATACTATTAGACCACAAACTGCTATAAACCCCAATAATATAATAGACTATACTAGTGACTATAATTGTGTTACCCAATATTTTACGAAATAATACTATAAAACATAATAATAAACACACTATTAGTGTATATTAGTTGAATGCACAATCTGATGAGAAGTAAAAAAAAAAACAACAACATAACAATAACCTATAAAGAGTGTAGAGTATTTTTGTGCAAACTATTATACTAGTAGATGGTCTAAGATAACTGTATGTGAAGGAAAAGGTGTGCTCTCCACTCAAACCTTCTTTTTATGAAATCTCCAACTCCCCAGCTGAGCGGTACGCCCAATGGGAAACAAAACGTGGCACATAACACGCCGCCCGCCAGCTCTGGCTCGGTGAATAGGAATCAGTAATCGGGCGGAGTATAAACAACACCGCCGCCAATGTGCTCCTCCCATCTCTGAGGAAATCTGGCAGGCAACTTAGTATTATATTAACATGTAATAATAATAACAATAATAATAATAATAATACTACTACTACTACTAATAATAATAATAATAATAATAATAATATTAATAATAATAATATTAATAATAATAACATGCAATTTCATTTTATAACACATACTAACAAAATAGTGTATAGCCTACTATACTTAACTATAATAGGTT
>NW_024754989.1:0-11784 GCF_018991925.1 Homarus americanus | reverse complement strand
GAGGTGTATCTTGCAATGTCAGCGGTGTACCTGGGAGTGTCACGGTGTACCTGGGAGTGTCAGAGGCATACCCGGCGTATCAGAGGTGTACCTGGAGGCCAGAGGTACCTGGGAGTGCCAGAGGTGCCTGGGAGTGTCAGGGAGGTGTACTTGGTAGTGTCAGTGGTAAACCTGGGAGTGTCAGATGTGTATCTGGAAGTGTGAGAGGTGTACCTGGAAGTGTCACGGGTGTACCTGGAAGTGTCAGGGGTGTGCCTGGAAGTGTCAGAGGTGTACCTGGGAGTGCCTGAGGTGTACCTGGGATTGTGAGAGGTGTACCTAGGAGTGTCAGGGGTGTAACTGGGAGTGTCAGGGGTGTACCTGGAGTGTCATAGGTGTATCTGGTAGTGTCAGTGGTGTACCTGGGAGTGTCAGAGTTGTACTTGGGAGTGTGATTGGTGTACCTGGGAGTGTCAGAGGTGTATCCGGAAGTGTCAGAGGTGTACCTAGGAGCATGAGAGGTGTACCTGGGAGTGTGAAAGGTGTACCTGGGTGTGTGTGTAGTGTACCTGGGAGTGTCAGAGGTGTACCTGGGAGTGTCGGAGGTGTACCTGGGAGTGTCAGAGGCGTGCCTGGGAGTGTCAGAGGTGCACTTGGGAGTGACACAGGTGCACCTGGGAGTGTCTGAGGTGTTACTGGGAGTGTCTGAGCTTTACCTGGGAGTGTCTGAGGTGTACCTGGCAGTGTCTGAGGTGTACCAGGCAGTGTCAGCGGTGTACCTGGGAGTGTCAGCGTGCACCTGGGAGCATCATTGGTGTACCCGGGAAGGTCAGTGTGTACCCAGAAGTGCTCAGAGGCAATTGGAGGTGTCAATGGTGTACCTGGAAGTGTCAGAGGTGTATCAGGAGTGCCAGAGGTGTACCTGGAAGTGTTGGCTGGTGTGCTCTGGGAGCGTTTGGGGGGTGTACTCGAAGTGTCAGGGTGTACCTGAAGCAAGCCAAAGGTGTGCCTCTGGGAGGTCAGAGGTGTACCCTGGGAGTGTCAGAGGAGTTCCTGAGATTGTCAGAGGCCTGGGAGTGTCAGGAGGTGTACCTGAGTGTCAGAGGTGTATCTGGAAGTGTCAGAGGTGAACAGGGAGTGTCTGAGGTGTACCTGGGAGTATCGGAGGTGTACCTCGGAGTATCGGAGCTGTACCTGGGAGTGCCAGAGGTGTACCTGGTAGTATCATTGGTGTACCTGGGAGTGTCAGAGGTGTATCTGAAAGTGTCAGAGTTGTATCTGGAAGTGTCAGAGGTGTACCTGGGAGTATGAGAGGTGTACCTGGGAGTGTCAAAGGTGTACCTGGGTGTGTGAGAAGTATACCTGGGAGTGTCGGAGGTGTACCTGGGAGTGTCAGCGGTGTACCTGGGAGTATCATTGGTGTACCTGGAAGTGTCAGGGGTGTACCTAGAAGTGTCAGAGGTGTACCTGAGTGTGTCATTGGTGTACCTAGAAGTGTCAGAGGTGTACCAGGGAGTGTCAGAGGTGTACCTGGGAGTATCAGGGGAGAACCAGGGAGTGTAAAAGGTGTACCTGGGAGTGTCAGAGGTGTACCTGGGAGTGTCACGGGTGTAACTGGGAGTGTCGGAGGTGTAACTGGGAGTGTCAGAGGTGTACCTGGGAGTGTCACAGATGTACCTGGTAGTGTCAGTGGTGTACCTGGGAATGTCAGAGTTGTACTTGGGAGTGTGATTGGTGTACCTGGGAGTGTCAGAGGTGTATACGGAAGTGTCTGAGGTGTACCTGGGAGTATCAGAGGTGTACCTGGGAGTGTCAGGGGTGTACCTGGGAGTGTCAGGGGTGTAACTGGGAGTGTCGGAGGTGTAACTGGAGTGTCAGAGGCACCTGGGAGTGTCAGAGGTGTACCTGGGAGGCCAGAGCAGCACCTGGGAGGCTGGGACGTGTACCTGGGAGTGTCTGAGGTGTACCTGGGAGTGTTAGGGGGAACCAGGGATTGTAAGAGGTGTACCTGGGATTGTCAGAGGTGTACCAGGGAGTGTCAGCGGTGAACCAGGGAGTGTCTGAGGTGAACCAGGGAGTGTCTGAGGTGTACCTGGGAGTATCGGAGGTGTACCTGGGAGTATCGGAGGTGTACATGGGAGTGTCAGAGGTGTACCTGGTAGTATCATTGGTGTACCTGGGAGTGTCATAGGTGTATCTGGAAGTGTCAGAGGTGTATCTGGAAGTGTCAGAGGTGTACCTGAGTGTGTCATTGGTGTACCTGGGAATGTCAGAGGTGTACCAGGGAGTGTCAGAGGTGTACCTGGGAGTGTCATTTGTGTACCTGGGAGTGTCAGGGGTGTACCTGGAAGTCTCAGGGGTGTACCTGGAAGTGTCAGAGGTGTACCTGGGAGTGTCAGAGGTGTACCTGGGAGTGTCAGAGGTGTTCCTGAGAGTGTCAGAGGTGTACCTGGGAGTGTCGGAGGTGTACCTGGGAGTGTCAGAGGTGTACCTGGTAGTATCATTGGTGTACCTGGGAGTGGCAGAGGTGTATCTGGAAGTGTCAGACAGAACCAGAGTGCCTGAGGTACCTGAGTGTGTTGGCTGGTGTACCTGGGAGTAAGTCAGGAGGTGTATTCTGAAGGCCAGAGGTGTATCTGGAGTGTCGGAAGTGTACCTGGGAGGAGAGAGGTGTACCTGGTAGTATCATTGGTGTACCTGGGAGTGTCAGAGGTGTATTTGGAAGTGTCAGAGGTGTAGCTGGGAGTGTCGGAGGTGTACCTGGGAGTGTCAGTGGTGTACCTGGTAGTATCATTGGTGTACCTGGGAGTGTCATAGGTGTATCTAGTAGTGTCAGTGGTGTACCTGGGAGTGTCAGTGTTGTACTTGGGAGTGTGATTGGTGTACCTGGGAGTGTCAGAGGTGTACCTGGTGTATGTATGGTTATGTATGCTGGGATTATGTATTATGTATGTATATTATGTATGTGCTCTATTTATATTTATTCAGTTTAGCTATAGCAGCAGCGTGTGGCAACAGCATACCATATCCTACACGCTTAATTAATGTGCCTGGCGACGTATGAAGCTGCTAATGTATCACTTCTGCCATACGTCGTCTATGGTAAAGCGACCCAAGAGCTATAGAGCAGTGCTACCCACCTTCAGGTACATACTCATCCAGCAAAACCGAACTCCACAAAACTATACAGGTGTTTGTGTTTCTCCTGTATATAGAACTGACACCCAGAAACATCTAACACCTGGTAGTACTGGCTGGTGTGGCCTGGGAGTGTCAGAGGTATATCTGGAAGTGTCAGAGGTGTACCTGGGAGTATGAGAGGTGTACCTGGGAGTGTCAAAGGTGTACCTGGGTGTGTGTGAGAAGTGTACCTGTGAGTGTCAGGAGGTGTACCTGGGAGGCGGAGAGGCACTCAGGGAGGCTTGGGAGGGGTGCACTGGGAGTGTCACGGTGCACCTTGGGAGTGTCTGAGGTGTTACTGGGAGTGTCTGAGCTTTACCTGGGAGTGTCTGAGGCATACCTGGCAGTGCCTGAGGTGCACCTGGCAGTGGCCGGGCGGCGTACCTGGGAGTGCCGTGTACCAGAGCATCATGGTGTACCTGGAAGTGTCAGGGGTGCACCTGGAAGTGTCAGGGAGGTGTGTACCTGAGTGTGTCATTGGTGTAACTGGGAGTGTCAGAGGCACCAGGGAGGTCAGAGGTGTACCTGGGAGTGTTGGCTGGTGTACTTGGGAGTGTCAGGGGTGTACCTGGAAGTGTCAGGTGTACCTGGAAGTGTCAGAGGTGTACCTGGGATTGTCAGAGGTGTACCTGGAGTGTCAGAGTTCCTGAGAGTGTCAGAGGTGTACCTGGGAGTGTCAGAGGTGTACCTGATGTCAGAGGTGTACCTGGAAGTGTCGGAGGTGTACCTGGGAGTGTTGGCTGGTGTACCTGGGAGTGCTCAGAGGCAAAATTCAGGGCAATGGGGTGGTGTACCTGGGAGGTCATTGGTGTACCTGGGAGTGTCGGGGAGGTACCTGGAAGTGTCAGGGGGTGTGCCTGGAAGTGCGTCAGGGGTGTACCTGAAGTGCCAGAGGTGCACATGGGAGTGCCTGAGGTACCTGGGAGGTCTGAGGTGCACATGAGTGTTCGAGCTGCACCTGGGAGCATGTCTGGAGGTGCACCTGGTAGTGTCTGAGGTGCACCTGGCAGTGTCTGAGGTGCCTGGGAGTGTCATGGTGTACCTGGGAAAGGCTGTGTACCTGGGAGTGTCAGAGGTGTTCCTGGAGTGTCGGAGGAGTACCTTGGAGCGTCAAAGAGTACCTGGAGGGGTCTGGAGGTACATGGAATGTCAGGAGGTGTATCTTTGCAATGTCATGGTGTACCTGGGAGTGTCAGCGGTGTACCTGGGAGTGTCTCAGCGGTGTACCTGGGAGTGTCTGAGGTGTAACTGGGAGTGTCAGGGGAGAACCAGGGAGTGTAAGAGGGGCACTTGAGAGTGTCAGAGGTGTACCAGGGAGTGTCAGAGGTGAACCAGGGAGTGTCAGGTGAACCAGGGAGGTGCCTGGAGTTTACCTGGGAGTGTCTGAGGTGTACCTGGCAGCAAGTTCGAGGTGTACCTGCTGGCAGTGTCAGCGGTGTACCTAGGGAGCCCCCAGCGGTGTACCTAGGAGATCGGAGGTGTACCTGGGAGTGTCAGAGGTGTACCTGATCATTGTGGCCTGGGAGTGTCAGAGGTGTATCTGGAATTGTCAGAGGTGTACCTGGGAGCATGAGGAGGTGCACCTGGGAGGCTGGGCACCTGGGTGTGTGTGAGAAGCACCTGGAATGTCAGAGGTGTACCTGGGAGTGTCGGAGGTGCACCTGGGAGTGTCAGAGGTGTACCTGGAAGTGTCAGAGGTGTACCTGGGAGCATCATTTGCGTACCTGGGAGGCCAGAGGTGTACCAGGGAGTGTCAGTGGTGTGGCCTGGGAGTGCTGGCTGGTGTACCTGGGAGGCCAGGAGGCACCTGGAAGTGTCAGGGTGTACCCAAGTTTCAGGGTGTACCTGGAAGTGTCAGGGTTGTACCTGGGAGTGTCAGGAGGTGTACCTGGGAGTGTCAGAGGTTCCTGAGAGTGTCATTGTGAGGTAAAATTTTATATGTGTTGAAGCTGGGAGGCCGAGGTGTACCTGGAAGTAAAGAGAGGTGCAACGGAGCACAGAGGTACCTGGGAAGTGTGAGAGGTGTACCTGGGAGGCCATTGGTACCTGGGAGGCCGATGTGTCCCTGGGAGTGTCTGAGTGAGCACCAGCAGCCAAAGGAGCACCTGGGAGGTCAGAGGTGTACCTGGTAGTGCTGGGGGGTGGTGTACCTGGAGTGTCAGAGTTGTACTTGGGAGTGTGGGATTGTGTACCTGGGAGGTCAGAGTTGTATCTGGAAGTGTCTGAGGTGTACATGGAATGTCAGAGGTGTATCTGGTAATGTCAGCGGGTACCTGGGAGTGTCACGGTACTGGAGTGTCAGAGGTATACACCGGCATCAGAGGTGTACCTGGGAGTGTCAGAGGTGTACCTGAGTGTCAGGAGGTGCCTGGGAGTGTCAGAGGTGTACTTGGTAGTGGTTGGGTGGTGTACCCTGGGAGTGTCAGAGGTGTATCTGAAGAGTCAGAGGTGTACCTGGAAGTGTCAGGGGTGTACCCAAGTGTCAGGGTGTACCCGAAGTGTCAGAGGTGTACCTGGGATTACCTGAGGTGTACCTGGATTGTCAGACAAAATTTAGGAGTGTCAGGGGTGTAACTAGGAGTGCCAGGTGTACATGGAGGTCATAGGTGTATCTGGTAGTGCTGTGGTGTACCTGGGAGTGTCAGAGTTGTACTTGGGAGGTGATTGGTGTACCTGGGAGTGTCAGAGGTGTATCCGGAAGTCAGAGGTGCCCTAGGAGTATGGAGAGGTGGGTACCTTGGGAGTGTGAAAGGTGTACCTGGGTGTGTGTGAAGGTACCTGGGAGGCCAGAGGTGTACCTGGGAGTGTCGGAGGTGCACACCTGGGAGTGCCGGGGAGGCGGCACTGGGAGGGGTCAGAGGTGCACTTGAGAGTGTCACAGGTGCACCTGGGAGTGTCTGGAGGTGTTACTGGAGGGTTCAAGGAGGTTTACCTGGGAGTGTCTGGAGGTGTACCTGGTAGCACTGGAGGTGTACCAGGCAGTGTCAGAAGGTGTACCTGGGAGTGTTGCTGTGTTCCTGGGAGTATCATTATGTACCTGAAGTGTCACGGGTGCACTTAGAAGTGCAAGTCAGGAGGTGTACCTGAGTGTGTCATTGGTGTACCTGGCAGTGTCAGGAGGTGTACCAGGAGTCAGGAGGTGTACCTGGGAGTGTCATTGGCACCTGGGAGTGTCATTGGTGTACCTGGAAGTGTCAGGGGTGTACCTGGAAGTGTCAGAGGTGTACCTGGAGTGTCAGAGGTGTACTGGGAGTGTCAGAGGAGTTCCTGAGAGTGTCAGAGGTGTACCTGGGAGCAGTTGGGGAGGTGTACCTGGGAGCAAGTCAGAGGTATCTGGAAGTGTCAGAGGTGAACCATGAGTGTCTTGGAGGGGTACCCGGGGAGTATCGGAGGTGTACCTGGGAGTATCGGAGGTGTACCTGGAGTGTCAGAGGTGTACCTGGTATTATCATTGGTGTACCTGGGAGACAGCAGGTATCTGGAAGTGTCAGAGGTGTACCTGAGTATGAGGTGTACCTGGAGTGTCAAAGGTGTACCTGGGTGTGTGAGAAGGTACCTGGGAGTGTCGAGGTGTACCTGGGAGGGTCGGAGGTGCACCTGGGAGTGGTCAGAGGTGTGCCTGGATGCCAGAGGCACTTGGGAGCAGTCACAGAAAACCTGGGAGTGTCTGAGTTGTTACCGGGAGTGTCTGAGCTACCTGGGAGGTCTGAGGTGTACCTGGCAGTGTCTGGAGGTGTACTGGCAGTGTCAGCGGTGTACCCCTGGGAGTCTCAGCGTGTACCTGGAGTGTCTGAGGTGTAATCAAGGCCAGGGGGAGAACCAGGGAGTGTAAGAGGTACCTGGAGAGTGTCAGAGAGGTGTACCAGGAGTGTCAGGTGAACCAGGAGGTCAGAGGTGAACCAGGGAGTGCCTGAGCTTTTACCTGGGAGTGTCTGAGGTGTACCTGGTAGTGTCTGAGGTGTACCTGGCAGTGTCATGGTGTACCTAGGGAGTCTCCAGCGGTGTACCTAGGAGTATCGGAGGTGTACCTGGGAGTGTCAGAGGTGTACCTGGTAGCATCATTGGTGTACCTGGGAGTGTCAGAGGTATCTGGAACGGTCAGGTGTATCTGGAAGTGTCAGAGGTACCTGGGAGCATGAGAGGTGCACCTGGGGAGTGTCAAAGGTGCATCTGGGTGTGTGAGGCGCAAATTGGGAATGTCAGAGGTGTACCCGGGAGTGTCGGAGGTACCTGGGAGCACAGAGGAGGTGTGCCTGGGAGTGTCAGAGGTGCACTTTGGTGTGTCACAAAAGGGTGGTGTCGGGGCGGTGTACCTGGGCGTGTCATGTACCTGGGAGCATCATTGGTGTACCTGGAAGTGTCAGGGTGTACCTGGAAGTGCTCAGATGTGTACCTGAGTGTGTCATTGGTGTGCCTGGGAGTGTCAGAGGTACCAGGGAGTGTCAGAGGTGTACCTGGGAGTGTCATTGGTGTACCTGGGAGTGTTGTAGAGGTGTACCTGGAAGTGTCAGGTGTACCTGGAAGTGCTGGGGAGGTGTACCTGGGATTGCCTGAGGTGTACCTGGGATTGTCAGAGGTGTACCTGGTAGTGTCAGGGGTGTAACTGGGAGTGTTGGGGGCGGCACCTGGGAACGATTAAAGTGGTGTACCTGGAGTGTCAGGAGGTGTGTACCTGGGGAGTGTCTGAGGTGCACCTGGGAGGTCTGGAGGTGACCTGAAGTGTCTGATGTACATGGAATGTCAGGAGGTGTATCTTGCAGTGTCATCGGTGGGCCTGGGAGTGTCAGGAGGTGGCACTTGGAGGCCAGAGGTATACCTGGAGTGTCAGAGGTATACCTGGGCGATTAGAGGAAAAATGGGAGGCCGGGGAGGTGTACCTGGGAGTGCTGGGGAGGTACCTGGGAGTGTCAGAGGTGTACCTGGGAGTGTCAGAGGTGTTCCTGAGAGTGTCAGAGGTGTACCAGGGATTGTCAGAGGTGCACCTGGGAGTGTCAGAGGTGTACCTGGAAGTGTCAGAGGTACCAGGAGTGTCAGTGGTGCACCTGGGAGTATCATTGGTGTGGCCTGGGAGGCTGAGAGGTACCTGGAAGTGTCAGGGGTGTGGCCCAAGTGTCAGGGGTGTACCTGGAAGTGTTGGTGGGTTGTACCTGGGAGGCCAGAGGCACCTGGGAGTGCCCAGAGGTGTCAGGGAGAACCAGGGATTGTGAGGTGTGGGATTGTCAGGGCTGGGGAGTGTCAGAGAGGTACCAAGGAGTGTCAGAGGTGAACCAGGAGTGTCAGAGGTGAACCTGGGAGTGTCTGAGTGTACCTGGGAGTATCGGAGGTGTACCTGGGAGTATCGGAGGTGTACCTGGGAGTGTCAGAGGTGTACCTGGTAGTATCATTGGTGTACCTGGGAGTGTCAGAGGTGTATCTGGAAGTGTCAGAGGTGTACCTGGGAGTATGTGTGGTGTACCTGGGAGTGTCAAAGGTGTACCTGGGTGTGTGAGAAGTGTACCTGGGAGTGTCAGAGGAGTACCTGGGAGTGTCTGAGGTGTACCTGTGAGTGTCAGAGGTGTGCCTGGGAGTGTCAGAGGTGCACTTGGGAGTGTCACAGGTGCACCTGGGAGTGTCTGAGGTGTTACTGGGAGTGTCTGAGCTTTACCTGGGATTGTCTGAGGTGTACCTGGCAGTATCATCAGTGTACCTGGGAGTGTCAGCGGTGTACCTGGGAGTGTCATTGGTGTACCTGGAAGTGGCACGGGTGTACCTGGAAGTGTCAGAGGTGTACCTGAGTGTGTCAGTGGTGTACCTGGGAGTGTCATTGGTGTACCTGGGAGTGTCAGAGGTGTACCTGGAAGTGTCAGGGGTGTACCTGGAAGTGTCAGAGGTGTACCTGGGATTGTCTGAGGTGTACCTGGGATTGTCAGATTTGTACCTGGGAGTGTCAGGGGTGTAACTGGGAGTGTCAGGGTTGTACCTGGGAGTGACAGCGGTGTACCTGGGAGTGTCAGAGGTGTACATGGGAGTGTCTGAGGTGTACCTGGGAGTGTCTGAGGTGTACCTGGAAGTGTCTGAGGTGTACATGGAATGTCAGAGGTGTATCTTGCAGTGTCATCGGTGTACCTGGGAGTGTAAGAGGTGTACCTGGGAGTGTCAGAGGAATACCTGGGAGTGTTAGAGGTATACCTGGGCGTATCAGAGGTGTACCTGGGAGTGTCAGAGGTGCACCTGGGAGTGTTAGAAGTGTACCTGGGAGTGTCAGAGGTGTACCTGGGAGTGTCAGAGGTGTTCCTAAGAGTGTCAGAGGTGTACCTGGGATTGTCAGAGGTAAAATGGGAGTGTCAGAGGTGTACCTGGAAGTGTCATTGGTGTACCTGGGAGTGCTGGCTGGTGCACCTGGGAGTGTCAGAGGTGTACCAGGGAGTGTCAGTGGTGTACCTGGGAGTGTCATTGGTGTACCTGGGAGTGTCAGAGGTGTACCTGGAAGTGTCAGGGGTGTACCTGGAAGTGTTAGGGATGTACCTGGAAGTGTCAGAGGTGTACCTGGGAGTGTCAGAGGTGTACCTGGTAGTGTCAGAGATGTACCTGGGAGTGTCAGAGTTGTACTTGGGAGTGTGATTGGTGTACCTGGGAGTGTCAGAGGTGTATCCGGAAGTGACAGAGGTGTACCTGGGAGTATCAGAGGTGTACCTGGGAGTGTCAGGGGTGTACCTGGGAGTGTCGGAGGTACTGGCAGCGTCAAGGTACCTGGGGTGTCAGGAAGGTGTGCCTAGTGGTGTCAGTAGTGTGCCTGGGGTGTGGGGTTGTGCTTGGGGAGTGTGATTGGTGTACCTGGGGTGTCAGGTTGTATCTGGAAGTGTCAGAGAGGTGTACCTGGGAGTATCAGAGGTGTACAGGAGTGTCAGGGGTGTGCCTGGGGAGTGTCACGGGTGTGACTTTGGGGAGTGTAGGAGGTGTAACTGGGAGTGTCAGAGGTGTGCCTGGGAGTGTCAGAAATTGGACAGCCTGGGAGTGTCAGAAGTAGTACCTGGGAGAGTCAGGGGTGTACCTGGGGTGTCTGAGGTGTGCCTAGGAGTGTCAGGGGAGAACCAGGGATTGTAGAGGCGTACCTGGGATTGTCAGAGGTTGCGCCAGGGAGTCAGGAGGTGAACCAGGGAGTGTCAAAGGTGAACCAGGTAGTGTCTGAGAGTGTACCTGGGAGTATTGGTGTACCTGGAGTATCGGAGGTGTACATGGGTAGTGTCAGAGGTGTACTAGTAATTATCATTGGTGTACCTGGGAGTGTCAGAGGTGTATCTGCTGGAGGTGTCAGAGGTGTTCACAGAATTATCAGAGGTGTACCTGGGAGTGTCAGAGGTGTGCCAGGAGTGTCAGGAGTACCTGGGAGTATCGGAGGTGTGCCTGGGGTATCGGAGGTGTACCTGGGGAGTGTCAGAGGTGTGCACCAGGTGTGACAAGGTGTGCAGGGAGTGTCAGAGGTGCCAGGGGAATGTCAGTGGAGTGCCTGGGGTGTCAAATGTGTACCAGGGTGTCAGTGGTGTGCCTGGGAGTGTCATTGGTGTGCCTGGGGAGTGTCAGGGTGTGCCTGGAGAGTGTCAGGGGTGTGCCTAAAATTGTCCAGGTGTGCCTGGGATTGACTGAGGTGTGCCTGCAAGTTGTCAGGAGGTGTACCTGGGAGTGTCAGGGGTGTAACTGGCAGTGTCAGGGTGTACCTGGGAGTGACAGCAGTGTGCCTGGGAGTACTCAGAGATGTACCTGGGGAGTGTCACAGGGGTATACCTGGGAGTGTCAGGAGGTGTATCTTGCAGTGTCATCGATTGTACCTGGGAGTGTCAGAGGTATGCATGGGAGTGTCAGAGGTACCTGAGCGTATCAGAGGTGTGCCTGGGGAGTGTCAGAGGTGGCTGCCTGGGAGTGTCAGATGTGTGCCTGGGGAGTGTCAGAGGGTTTTCCTGGGAGTGTCAGAGGTGTTCTGAAGAGGTGTCAGGGGTGTGCCTGGGATTGTCAGAGGTGTACCTGGAGTGTCAGATGTGTGCCTGGGAGTGTCAGTGGTGTACCTCCAGTGTCATTGGTGCCTGGGAGTGTCAGGGTGTACCTGGAAGGGTCAGGGGTGTACCTGGAGAGTGTCATGGTTGTACCTGGAAGTGTCAGTGGTGGTGTGCCTGGGAGTGTCAGAGGTGTATCTGGGAGTGTCAGGGTGTACCTGGGAGTGTCGGGGTGTAACTGGGGAGTGTCGGAGGTGTAACTGGGGTGTCAGAGATGTGCCTGGTAGTGTCAGAGGTGTACCAGGAGTGTCAGAGGTGAACCAGGGGTGTCAGGGTGAACCAGGGAGTGTCTGGGTTGTACAGGGGAGTATCCGGGTGTGCCTGGGGAGTATCAGGTGTGCCTGGAATTATTGTGTTCAGGAGAGTTGAACCAGGGAGTGTCTGAGGTGTACCAGGGAGTATCGGAGGTGTACCTGGGAGTATCGGAGGTGTACCTGGGAGTGTCAGGGGTGTACCTGGTAGTATCATTGATGTGCTTGGGAGTGTCAGAGGTGTATCTGGAAGTGTCAGAGGTGTATCTGGAAGTGTCAGAGGTGCCTGGGAGTATGAGAGGTGCCTGGGGTGTCAAAGTGTGTGCCTGGGTGTGTGAGAAGTGTGC